>NW_014569579.1:15476-17510 GCF_001313835.1 Polistes canadensis
GACGTTGCCAGCAAGTCCTTAATTCTTTAACGCACAGTCCGCTTATTCCTTTTTTTATTTTTTTTTTTTTTTTTTTTTTCTCTTGACGGAGAGGCTTTGGAAATTCGTGAAAGCGTGAGTAAACGGCACTCGTGGTGAAGATTTCTTTTCTATTTAAATGGACGACATTTTTCAATATTCCGTTTGATTTGAAATATTCACGGAAAAGTGTAACCTCCCGTAATCTCTATGTATTTTGATTGAAAATTTTCTATATACGTTTTATGTTGATCGATAATTATTTCCCATGTAAATATTGAAAGCTTCAAGAATGTAATTATGGGGATGTGGTTGTAAAGGTTTTTAAAATAGTTTACTAATATCATTGCGTGCGTAATTATCGGCGAAACGTTGTATATATATATATAAATCTCTTTGGTTACTAAATAAATAAATATGTTCATTATATTATGTAGAAATAATTTTCTCCAAAACGAAAATTATTAATAATATTAAGTTATAACGCAAATTCTCGTGTCGAATTATAAATATAAAAATTTTTGCTTTGAATTTTTCTTAAATATTGCCACGAAAATTACGAAAAATCTAATATTTGAAATTGGTTAATTGATAAAATATAGAACAACCATTGCAGTCATTTGCACCTATTACATTCACGACCATTCTCGACGACTATAGTCGGCATTTACGTCAACGGTTTAAAGCTTCTTTGCTAGTGTTCTGGTTATACCCAAAAAAGAAAATAAAAACATACATTTGTCTTTAGATCTTGAGAAAAAGAAAAAGGAAAGAAGGAAAGAAAGAAAAGAAAAGAAAAAGACAAAATGATATTGTTCTTCTTTCGCGTCTGCAAACGTGTCGTTTATCGAGGACTCGTTGGGTTCAACACTGAAAATTTGAATATTCAGCGGGTCTTTCCGCATAGCGACGAGCAATAGGCAATATCTGCCTACGGAAGATAACGGCTTCGGCGAATCTCCTATAACCCCTCGAAATCTCCTCTTTTGTCCTCCTCCGTAAAATGCGTTACATACACACGTTTATACGTATCTACTTCGTATAGATACATATATGTATAAGACACACACATAGGAAGGGACAGACTTATACACATACACACGCACAATGTCGAGGTTTCTCCCCGAAGGTACAAAGATAATTCGCGAAGATCGTTTCCGTGCTTTCGAAAAGTACAGAGAAGGGTAACCTTTTCCTCTTTCATTTCATTTCATTTCATTTTCTTTTCTTTTCTTTTCTTTTCTATCTCTTCCACACACATCTCCCACTCGCTCCCCAACCCCAAACCTTCCGTTTCCCTTTTTCCTTTCCCTTTCCATCGTTTTCTCGCACTCTGTCGTAGGACGTTTAGGTGCCAAAGAGTGCGAAACGTGGCTCGCATGCAAACTGTCCTCCCCTCCCTGTCTCTCGCTCGCATCCCACCCCTTCCCACCAAATCGATGGTGGTGGTCCGCTAATTCGCGCACGTGATTCTCCTCTCTTATTCTTCTTTTTTCGCCCACCCTTCTTTTATTGTCCTTTCGCCCTTTTCGTTTTACCGTTCTATATGTGGAAAGAAAAAAAAGACAAAAAGACGAAAAAAATATCCAAGCACGCGTGCGCCGTTTTTGTAATATCAAAAGGGGGGGACGATATCAAGACCCCGCCGGGACAGTTAGATTTAATATCGAACGTGATTTTTCATTTGAAATACAAGTTAGAATTTTTTTCTCTTATTTTTTCTGCTCATCGATTATTGTCTATTCAAAGTAAGAATAGTACTACTGATGGAAGAATATGGGAAAACTATATTTGATATTTTTTTGTTATTCTATTGACGTTTTAAAAAAAGAGAGATTTTTATTTTCAAAAGAAATATTTATTAGTTTTCATTTTAATCGAAGTAAACATATGGATGAGTAATGACAATTTTTTTTTCTTTTTTTTTTTTTTTTTTAATCATATCACGTCTATCGCGAAAACTTCAAATTCGTGGACGAATTTCACTTTGACGAATAAAATTTATTCTGTCTTATT
>NW_014569579.1:20501-65139 GCF_001313835.1 Polistes canadensis
TCTGACCACATAAGGGATTCCCTGTTTGTACTACTTAACTACGAGGATTGGTTGGAAAGTTTTAATGTTATTCCTGTTTTTTTTTTAGACATTACTTTGACCACAAAAAAATTGTTTCTATGTAAGCGTCGAAAGTTTTCAACCCATCTGCTAATTGTAAGTCCAATATTATATATATATATATATATTTTGTGGTAACAAAAGAAAACAAAATTATGCCGAGTTAATGAAAAAATAAACAACTGTTCACACAAAACATAGTTGAAAATGATTTTTACAAAAATAACGAATATAATATGTAATTTGTACTTATTCCCCGATTTATCAACAGGTAATTCAATAAAGAAGATACAATTTTTCTATAAATGTACAATTGAACATAAAAATAAAAAAAGAAAAAGATCGATTTTTTTAAATCAATCCTTCTTTTTACTAATCTCATGAGTTTCATTCGCGTAAATACGAAAAACAAAAACTCGTAAAAGATCTTGTTAAATGAAACTCATTGTTCTTCTTCGAAAGAGAAAAGTTAGAGAGAAAAAAAGAATAAATGAAGGATCCGTACACGTTATCAGCAACGTTGAACTGTAAGTTCGTAATCATTCGATTTTCAACTTACGAGAAAGACAGTATTAAATTGTTATTCGATTAGGGAACCTAGTAATCCAAGCTAACTACATTATATCCGATCCGCTATCGCGTTTGTGTCGAATTAAAGTTAATATCGATCGAAAACTGGTGGGGGTGGGGGGTTTAAGCGATACACCGTGGTGATAATTAATCGTCTCAATTAATTCAACGGCAGCGAAGATAAGAGAAGTGAGATAAGCGTTTGCTTAACATTGAATTGCATTGTTAAGCACACTTCTTATACACATATATCTTTTTCTCTTTCTCTCTCTCTCTCTCTTTCTCTCTTTCTTTCTCTCTCTAAAATGGTGAACTAATTGTAGTAATACGAAAAGATTTAAGGACAAGTAAAGCGATCGCATGGAAGAAGGAAAAATAGAAGAATGAAAAGACAAATAGTCTGAAATTTAGTAAAGGAAAAAAATGAGGTAGAAAAGGAAAGGTAAAAATAGATGGAAAGAGAATGTGTGAGAGTAAATATATATATCTTGTGAGAGAAAGAAAAAGGAAATAAGTAGTACCAGTATATAAGTCAAACGAGAAAAAACAATCGACTAAGAGAACGGAAGATTAATCACTGTCAAGTGCAGTTTAAATAATATAAATACGAATACTAATAAATATGAGTATGCGTAAAGAAATTAGAACCTTCCTAAAGTTTCTTCCTTTTTTAATTTTTTTTTTTTAAATAAGATTTAATATATAGAAACCGGATCCTAAAAAGTGCTAGTGAATTTGGTCAAATTTTTTAAATAACAATAAAATTGAAAAAAAAGAAAACTCACCCACAATTACGTTACTCTACCTTACCGATGTAGGTTTAATAAAATAACACAAAATATAAAATATTATTTATAAAATGTAAGAAATTTTTTGGAACGATCTTATACCGTAAGGAAAAAAAGAAGAAAGAGAAAGAATGTAAGAATGTATGTTATTGAAAACAAAAAATAAAGGAAGAGAGAGAGAGAGAAAAATAGAAATATAAAAGAAGAATGTATTAAGGAAAAAGAGAGAAATAGGAATGAAGTGTAGGAAAAGAAAGGACAAACGGGAGGTTTAGTTTAGGTTACGTTTCTAATTAAGATAATACTTTAGCTAGTCTCTCCTTTTGTAGGATAGGTAGAGGCATAGGATCTAGGTCCGGGCGCGAAAGTCTGTTAAAACCACAGGATCCCCCCTTGATGGCGGTCGTGTCCTTATACTCGCCGGTAAAACGTCTCCACGGAGTTGTCCTGTGGCTCGTTCGCCCTGATGGAAGCAATTAAAATAATGGAGATTCCGTTACTAGCTCCACCTCTTCTTCTCTTCCTATTTCTCCTCTTCCTCCTCTTCCTCTTCCTCTTCCTCTACCTCTTCTTCTTCTTCTTCTTCATCTTCCTCTTTCGTCCTGACGGTGCCGCAAGCAGAAGCGAGACTACTATCGTTTGAACGAAAGTGCCTGACTGCATTTTGCTAGCCCTAACCACAACCCTATCCGATTTCATTAATCGGAATTTCGTTTCTAATACTGGAACCTAAACTACTGGTGTACGACTCAAGGTAAATAGAACTTTTCTATGTTTGCACTAGTTAATTAGAAGGAACATTTCGTTAGCGCGCGATTATTTCATTTCCTTTTTAATCTAACACGGTGAGTGATGTGACGTAAGTCATTTGTTAATTCAATTTTTCATTTTTAATCACTTGTCTTACAACGATATCCGGGAAATAATATTTATTTTGCACAAATATATTAATTTATTGTTTGAATATTACGTCAATCGTATTTATCGTTCATATATATTATTTTATTTTTTTTTTGTTTTTTATTAAATACAATTACGTGTGATATTTAACGATGAAAATATTGTTCTATTTCTAAGTAAACATACAATTGTGTATAATTAATATAGTATTTTTGTATTTTTCTTTTTTTTTTGAAGATGAATCGAGTTCCGTTTGATTTTTATATCACAAAAGAGTAAATGAAAATACTTTTTTAATTACTTTTTCAAATAATGAGTATAACACGATCGTCGAATAGACGAGAGCCAATCAACCGCGAAAATGAGAATCGATTATAATCAAGCGTTGTAGCTCAACAAAAAATTTGATAGTTAATTGTTATTCCGCAACTATCGGGCCGAAGGTACGAACCGTTAAAATTTCTATTTAAGAAAAATAACTTCCACGAAAGAATTTGCCCCTTCGCAAAATTCAATCTTTAATTTTCGACTTAATCAGGAGCGTATATAAAAAAGAAACGCGAAGTTCTTTTTTTAACCTATCTGAAATGTATTCATTAACGGCGAGTGAATCGTGGATTAGGATCGATTTCAACTACTCGACAAAAAACTTCGATAATTATAAGAACTTTAATGAATCAATTATACATTTAAAAGAAACTTATCTATTAGTGAAAGATTTTAGCGAATAACTATACGCTGAATTAGGTTTTTTATACCGTAGTATAAATTTAAGTAATTATTGCTGTAGCGTTAAATCAAGATTTAATGAAATATGTGTATCCTAAACTAATGGTACGTAATAATTTATCGAATCTAAGAGCTTCTGTGGATAATTAAACGGATTAAATACGCTAATCTTCTTAACCCTCTATAATCCTGTCTGACTTGGAAATCACATACTAATACTTCGAGATATTTTTTTCTTAAATTTAATTTTTATTTCTATTTAATCGTAAACGTATATTTTTTTTTTTTTAAATCTTTCTTTATTAACAAATAATAGAATAATATATAGTTAATATCTAGAATTAAGTATCTTTAAAAACTATCAATTATTTTTTTTCATAAATCAATATTAGTTGATTCCAAGATATATATAATATATCTTTGTTTGATAATTGTACGAATAAACAGTTAATCGTGAGAAAATAAAGGTCTATTACATTTTTCTTCTTTTTTTTAAATATTCATAATTTTCTTTCTTAAATAAATATACAAATGTAATATCGTAAAACGTTATTATAAATCTATCCATGACAAAAATTTAAATGGTTAAAATAAAAAAAGAACGACGTTAACTAACACAGCGCAAAGTTATCGATTTCGATATCAATGCAAAAGACCGATTAAAGTGTATCAATACATTTAAATGAAAATTTTGAACGAAAAACCCAAAGCTATCCGAGCAAGATATTACTCAAGATATTACTTTTTCCAGAAATGTTATACAAACGAATATAAAGGGTGAATGTACGTTCGTTCTATCGTCGTTTATCGTTCTGTCGAAAGGTAGCTGAAGTGTTTTTACATTGAATGTAAAGAGGTATCAGTATTGTCGCAAAAAATGACGATAATCGATAAAAGCTTGGAAAAAGAGGGGAAAACAAAAAAGAAATAAAAAATAAATAGCGACGAAGTGAGAAAGAGAGAAAGAGAGAGAGAGAGAGAGAGAGAGAGAGAGAGAGAGAGAGATAGAGAGATAGACACAAAATGATAAGACGAAGTGAGAGGGAAATACATACAGAACAGGTAAAAAAAGAATGAAAACGAACAGAGAAAGAGAAAGAGTGAGAGGGTGGTTGAAAGGGTGGGGGAAAGATAAGAACAGGCGCGAAGGCGACCATTGTAGACATCGAAAATAGAATGGGGGCACCCTTTCGTTATCCTCTTGGTATCCTCTCACACGAAGATCATATCACGATTCGAATCGGCCTCCAATCGTAATTGGACACGGTTTCCAGATATCGTTGGATGCTGAATCGGTCCAACCATGTCCCCTGGTGTTCTCCAAAGCCCCGATTTTCGAGGGACGAATAAATTGTCTACCCTTCTCATCCCTTCCCTTTCCATAACCCCTTTCAGTACCCGTATCTCTCCGTCAGATTAACTTTTTATCGATAATGACCGTAACTCGGTATTAACGTGTCGTTTGTGTGTTTGTGTGTATATATATATATGTGTGCATGTGTGTGTGTGTGTCAAAGCTAATGAGAAATTTATTTCAAAAATTTTGATTATCAAGTATTTTACGTAGTTTATTTTTTTGTATATTCAACGGATTTTTTTCGCGAATAATAATTAATGACGATGGATATCTTTTGAAAGTGTCTTTTTTTTTTTTTATTTTATAACTTCGATGTCATATACATATATTTATATAAGATGAGAGAAAAGTTGGAAAGTAGTTTGAATATTAACAAGCTAAGTTGATCATTTTCCAATCTGAAATAAAAATAATTCCTATATAAAAGTCCAAGAAAAAGAATAATAGATTTTAAAAATCATTTATTTACTTTTTTATCTTACCTATATACGGATTTTTTCAATGTGAAATATGAATTGAATACAGTTTGTTCTCAAATTTTATATTTTACATTTGTCGTTATTGTATTTATGTGAAAAGAACAATATATATATATATATATATATTATTTTTAATTTTTCATTTAAAATATCTCGATAATAATGTTTTCTTTTTATTGAATTTTTACGAGAATATATATCCGGTGTAACAAACATTCAATACCAATATATTTGTTAATATTGTCATGACCTATGATTATTCAACAAACGAGTATTTGTCTTAATATGAATTTTCACGCACGTTGTCGTCGTCGAGTAAGAGTTTTATAAAATTGCAGTCAACGAACCACCATCATTCTGATCTATTATCTTCTCTTTCTCTTACCCTCTCTCTTTTTTAGAATGACTTTATATACATACATATATATATATGTAAAGAGAAGATAAGCTCGGAACAACATCAAGGGCACATATTTATCCATATGTAGTGGCTACGTATGATATTGCCGAGGCAGATCCTTTGTAGTCGAGAACAAAGGAAAAGGTTATTGAAACAAAGCTTGGGAGTTCCGATAATTTTGATGGGACTGTAATGAATCTTCAAAAACTTACGTATCCTATACACCTACTAGGGATGTTGCGATAATGACAAATACTACTGGACCAATTCATGCGTATTATATATATATGTGTGTGTATATGTATAAGTTAGAGAGTTAGAAACGACGTAATCCTATCGCGACGAGCTCGTCAGCTGACGCAGCTGCAAGTGTCGGTCGAACATTGTTATTTCGAGGGAAAGTCAAGCACACCTGTTTCTATCTCGTTTACATTGATAATTTATACAACTGTAGGTCCTTTCGAGTTTAACGATCGTCGATAACCGATATTAGTATTGATCGATTATTATGCATAACAGATTCATATTTCTTTTTGTATCTCTGTCTTTCTCTTTTTCTTTCTCTCCCTCTTTCTCTATCTCTCTCTTTCCTTTTCTCCTTTTCTTTTTCTTTGTACTTTATAAATCCTTTCTTACGAAAAAACTGAAAAGTAAAGTATATATGTATATTTACGTAGTAGAGATACATATATAAAAGAAAAGTAGGTTAAAGATAGAAACTTCTTTCGAAAGGGGGAATTTCTTTGGTTAACCATTTCGACGAATTTATTACCAACTTTGCTTAAACTTTCCAAGAATCGAACTATAGAACGAAAGGAAAAATGATTTTTTTATTGTTATATATTCTTGAAGTATTCGAGTTTAAGTATACATATATATATATATCGATGTATTGAGAGATTTTCGATACTTGATAAAGTAAATAAAGAATATATTTTATCGAGAGTATTTGAAAATTTTTATTACATAAAACTAAATAATCCATTATTTTTGTATATAGTTTAATAATATTTCGGATTATTTGTTATATTGCAAACGATTGACGAATAAGTTAATTTTCTTCGTGAGAAAAAGATTTTTCATTTTGATGAAAAAATAAAAATACAAAAAGGAAAATATAGGAAGGTGGCTTGCTTACTTTACGTAACATTTTTGATCCCCTGATCGATTCTACCGTTTCATGTTTTTTCTCTTTAACGTAGAGCCGACGTAAATGGAATACTCTGATCGAAGGACTGAATCTAAAGCAACACGCGATATGGTAGTCCGTTGGAAAGCTTCCACCCATCATTGCTGGTAACCGCGATCTACCACCCTATCACAAATACACACATATATATATATATATATATATATATATATATATACACACGTACGCACGCATACGAGCACATAACCCTTTCAAGTTTCTACTCTTCGCTTCTCGACTATTTCAATCCCTTCCAGGATAATGGCGATCGTCATTTAGCTACTTCCGATGGCTCAACGGGCAGTCATTTGCAGTTTCTATAATAAATTCTTTGATATTTATGTAAGTAAGTATTTGCTACGTTGAAATGGCTTTTCATGTCCAAATAGTTCGCAGTCCAAATTCGTTGGATATCAAATTTATGATTTTTCATTCGAAAAAAAAAATGAAAAAGAAACAAATTTTATCTGAGATAATTATAAGATGTAAAAACTAAAAACTTTGAAAAGAAATAAAATAATATAACTAATTATTATTCTCGAACGAAAGAAAATTTTGTTGAATTTCATATTTTTCCCAAAATGCTCTCTTTTTTTTTTTTTGTTACAAATTATTATATGAATAAAATAACATGACAAGTATAACTTTGCCATGAAAGAATATTATCAATCTATAATTTTGTTTTAAATTATTTGTAATTTTTTAAGTCGAGAACGATTTTTAATCGGTGAGCATGGAAATGTACAAGAAATTATTTTTTTCTTATATAAATTAAAAAGAAGGAAAAGATATATTAGAGTTATAAATAACATTGTCTTATTTAGCTTGTACGAAGTAAGTTCTTTTTTTATTAGTAAGCATTAATAACAGAATGCAATGCTTTCTCGAAACATATAATACCTGTGTGAGGGTATTAGAGGTACTGAACAACGATGTGATATAAAGCATGGTTTCAATTTCAACAATACATATACCTATACTCCCATCCACCCACACACACACACACAGAAATACATTGAGCTATATCGAAGAGAAGATCAGCACACAAAGATGCAACGAAACACGTGTGAGCCTTCGGAAAACAGGCCATGATAAACCACAGATGCACGTATCGTTAATTAAAATCTGTTGCACATCTCTACGAATGCATGCGACGGAGAACGACGAACTATGATTCAAAAAAGAAACAACAAGATGTAAAAAAAGGTATATAGAATTGTGCTAACGAGAAAATTCGTTATTGCAAAGAAATGAAATTAAAAAAAAAAAAAAATGAGAAAGAGAGAGAACTGACGTTTAATATTCTACTGTGATATGTCTGTCTCTCGCTTTCTTCTCTCACTATCTCTCTCTTTCTCTTCCTCTCTTACATTCTATTTAAACGTATACAGATATATGTATATAGATGCAAATGCGAATGCACATGCAAATCACGTGAATGTACACGTATGCATATACATACATATGTATGTATATACATAAATGTATAGACGCATATTGATATAAGTGTACGGTTAAGTTATACACGTGTATGCGTATGTATATAATACATTATACATATGTATATACGTATATACATCTAATATATATATATATATATATATACTTGCGAATGAACAACGGTCAGTTTTTAATCGAATTTCTACACGTCGTCAATTTCTTTTTGTTGAACTTGTGACTCGATATTAATATCCCATAGAACTAACGATCAGAATGCCGACGAGTTAACCCTTAATAGACTATTCGTGAATAACGTTGAACGTTTCTTCATTTTGATTACCTTTTTCCTTCTATTAATCACAATTTTACGTTTATAAAATTCGACGTAATAATAAATCGTTTTACTATAATAATTTTAGATCATTTTTAATACGAATTAGTTAATCCAAAATCGTCGAATCATTCGTTAAAAAATAATTGTTCCTCGTTAAAACCACTTTCCATATTTATTGAGGGATTTCAATCAATTGATTCAAATGCATCACGTTGTTTTTACAAAATTTTATGATTAAAAATCATATAAAATAAATCTACGGTAGTAAATGACAGGAGATGTGTGTATGTGTGTGTAAAAAAAAAAAAAAAATAGGAAAACGTCCATTTCAAAACGTTTTTTTTTCTCAAATAGCAATTTTTTTCGTTCAACACAGATTGCAACGTTATTATTTTCTATAATATGTTTTCGTCGTTTGCTATGTAAATATATTATCAATGCACACTAACACCTCGTTCGCGGGTGTTTTACCGAGAAATTAAATTAAAAAGGGGAGTACATTTTTTCTGCTCTTAAAAACGTGCCAGTGCGTGCGTATGTACGAGGAGGAAGAAATAGTATTTGTTTACATATTTGCTGAAAAATCGTAAGTATAAAAATAATTTCTCTCTCGTAAAAGTTCGCGTACAATGTACCGCGGTTTTCGAGTTTCGATGTTTGTACGTTTTCCAGGAAATTCAGTCGTACGTATCTGTAGGTGTGCACGTATGTACACTTTCGAAATTGTTTGTGCGTTTAAACGTGCCTATTGACTTAACAAACCAATGCGAGTAAATATATGCGTGCAAACTCTCCAACTGGCGATTTAAGGCACGTACACATACGTATGCTGAGTACATTACATCAACGCAAAGCTCAATCGGTCGAGAAAACCTTTAATTACAACAAACGAATGAACCATTTCTGACAAGTTTACTTTTCCTTTTGAACACGTTAACTATTTTCATAAATATAGATAATTAATAACGTAGATTTTGGTGTAAATAAAAATTTGGTGCATATATATATATTTGTTTCCAATAAAAATGTTGATAATAAATTGTTTAAATTTCAAATACTTATGTGTCGATAATAATGACAATTCGTATGTCAAAAAAATCGTGAAAATTAATTTTATGATATATTTTGTATGTTCCTGTTATTTATATTAAAATATAAATTATAAAATTAATTTTTTTTATTTCCTAACTTTTTGGCTACTGCTGTTAAATTAACGATACATATAAAATAATATAATAAATATATTAAAAAATAAAATAAAAAATGACAATGCCATTATTTATATATATATTTATTTTAATATCGATTATAATTTTAATTCGATATTATTTCTTATTTTTAATCAGTTTTTAAATGTACATAATGAATTAATCGAAAGTATATCTTATACAGGTATATATATGTATATCTATCTGTGAATACATATATAAACATTATACTATTTATGAAATATTAATGACGTGTAACAGGCGGAATTGAAAGCAGAATACGATATTTAACTATCTTATTTATACGATCTAACTTTGACGTCAAAGGATATTTACTGTTCTCAACGAATTATAAATTACGTTGATGAGTTCGAGGATGGAATGAATGGAATTCGTGCAGTCGATAAGTCGATACGGAAACGTAACCAGTTTTTCGACAGGTGGCGTTAGTAATGTTGCATTTCGAAATTGTTCTTTTTTTCTTTTTTGAAAAGTTTGAAAATTTTCTATATTATATTATATTACGTGGATTTGACTTTCTTTTTTTGAGAGAGAAATTTTAACATTATTCATTTTTCGCATACAAGATGTTAACGTTATCGTATTGAAATCTTATCGTTAAATAAGAAAAAGAAACATTTACGATTATCGAATTTGTTCTTTTCTTTTAGGTATTAAAAAAAGTAAAAAAAAAAAAATATATAAGAACTATAGTAGTAATTCTAACCGAGATAAGAATAGGAAATAAAACAATAAAAAAAAAAAGAGAAAATAACGAAAAAGTGATATGAATAAAAGGGGATGACACATTTTCACGTGTGTAAATTTAATTCGGCGTTCGGTAGAGAACGAACCAAGCGGCTTTTAAAATGAAGTGTACGAATGGACGAGTAACACGTATCTGTCCGATCGGACGAATTTGTCACTACGGTTTTTAGCTTGTCGATCAGTTCTATTTTTTTTTTCTCTTTCTTTTTTCCTTTTTTTTTTCTTTCTTTCTTTTTTTATTTTTTGCTATTTCGAATCAAAATGATCCCGCGAGCGAGCGACACGAAGTGTTTAAAACGAAACGAAATGAATCGAATCGAAAAAGGGGGCGCGCGCGTAGCAAGATAGGGAGCAAAAAAAAAAAAAAGAAAAAAAAAAAGAAAATAAAAAAATAAAATAATAAAAAAGAAACGTGTGACAGACGTTTGACAAGCCGTAGAACGACGTAACGAATGATTTTGTTTTTTTTTTTCCCCCTATCTAGCACGAACGAAGGAAAAAGAGAATGAGAAAAAAAAAAAAAAGGGACAGAGTTAGGGGGACAAATTCGAGCGACAAATTTAATCAGCACGCCTATGTACTAGAGAGAACGAACAAGCCGGTAAACTTAATAGCGATTGGTGTTCCGAAATTGGCTTCGAATTGTGTATGATTTTTTTCTTAAGTGAATTTTATTAATTTTTCTTTTTTTCTTCTTCTATTTTTTCTTTTTTCATAGTTATATTAATCCTTCTTAATTTCAATTTTCTTCCATAATTATAAAAAGAGTATTATTATATATTATTTGAAATTAACGAATATTAATCTCTGAATATAAATTAAAACAATGAAAGAGAAGAGAATTTTTAAATGTATTTAATTTATTCCTATATTACATCCATAAAATAGAGAAAAGCTATTGGGAATTTTTTTATTGCTTGAATTTTATTACACGATAATATATTTATTACGTTTACCGATACCTACACGAATGATTCTTACCTACTGTAAAAATTGTACTTATTTCATGAATTAACGAACTTCACAAATTTCTATTTATTGATATGACAAAATCAAGGTACAATAGTAACGCGATCATGTTAAAAACTTGATACCGTAGGAGTTTAACCAATGGATGAAAAGTTTGAGTTAGCATTGTAAACTAGTTTGTCTCGAACCAAATAAGGAACTTTAGTGATGCTTTCTCGTACTAACATTAAGTATTTGACCCTAAAACCCGCAAAATCTCGGATCAGACGGGAATGCAAACTGACTGAAGCCAAACTATTGTTTTCGAACTATTCATTACAAACTACCAATCGAAACTATCAATATCAAGAATCTATATTATCCTTATAATTTAATAACAAGAAAAAAGATCGTCAAATTGATAACAAAATTTGATAACGATCTTGTTTTATCAAAATATTTGATCAAAATCTTGGATCAGTTGGGAATGGAAACTGAATAAGTAAAGGCGAAACTATTAGTTTCGAATTATTCATTTCAAACTACCCATCGAAATCATCAATATCAAGAATCTATATTATCCCTTATAATCTAAAAACAAGAATAAAAGATCAAATTGATAACTAAATTCGATAACGACCTTGTGTCTCGTGAAAATATTGCAACGAAATAATAATGAGTATAGGAAAGCACGATGTATAGATATAACTTCCAGTGTTAGGACTTTATAATTCTCTTGAACTTACGAAGGATTAAACAGAGAACTAATACCACGCACACTGATGCACATATATTAAAGGGTTTGACAGGAGTATTGGTCAATGTTAAAGGATATTCCTAACCAGAAATTGGAACAAGACACGATATGGTATCGTAAAAGCATCGGAAATGGAGAATGCAATACAGTAAGAGTATCAACCTACCTAACCTATATATATATATGTGTGTGTGCGTGTGTGTGTTACCATATAAGACCGAAATTGGAGAATGTCAAAATCCATATGATGAAATATATATACATGCATATAAAATACATATACATAATATATGTATATATATATATTTTAACTTTAAAAATATGAAATATGTTGAGATATAAGATTATTTTCTTATTTTTGTACGTAAGAATACGTTCGCAACGTTTTTACGAAAAATCCTTATACACCTTATATGTCACAGATCTAAAGTTATATACACGTATATATATATTTTTTGATAAATGCGATCTATTTATATATAATTAGACACATTGCATATAGGTGCATATAGAGACCTAGCTAGGCAAGTAGTTGTTAATAGTACTCCGATATATAGAAACATAATACAGCTTAAGTAGGTCGGATCGGGAGACAAGGTGCGGCTTGGGATTACGTGTCTGATGCGATCTCTCTCTCTCTCTCTCTACCTCATTCTCTACAGAGAGTCGACGTTCCTAGCATCGAAGATGTGCACCACGTATTATACTCTATATATATATATCTATATGTTTGAGAAATGCATGCGTGTAACACAAGTTACACGTGCTCATGCTCTTGCTACCTTTGAGTCAACAATGCGAAAGCTTCTCCACCTTTGCTTCTATCTCACTATATTCTATGTGTTTGTATGTGAGCTGCTTGTATGCCTAAATTCGATGATAAGTACTTGTCTGTTATCATTCGCTTTCTCTCTCTCTCTCTCTCTTACTATCCTTTTATTAAAATACATAGGGAGATTTCAAAGGATCATATTCGATTAAATTGAAATTATTCACAGTCAAAGGTATACTTTTTCTTTTTCTTTTTTTAATATTATGTATATATTTTAGTAATTACTGTACGATATTATTTATATCATATTGATAGATTACAGCAGGTACTATGATTGGTAAATCTTTTTTTTTTCAAGCTGTTAATCATGGAAATAAATGATTATTATTAGATATTATTTGAATATGCAATAAGGATTCTTTGATATAACCAAGAAAGATATTTTTCCATTTTAAAAATGGTAAAAATTTTGTTCCTCCCTTTCAAACTATTCCTTTAATTTCAAAGAAAAGCTGACTCTCTCCCTTTCTCGTCCGATTAACGCTAAAGAGAAGGAAAATCCTGAAAGACGGGAAAGAGTTTAAAAGAGGACTTCCTTGCCAAGGAACTTTTTCTTGATTTCGAGACTGTGATTACACGAATTCATGCAAATGAAAGCTAAAGTAAAAATAGACAAAGAAATAGAGAGAAAGGTAAGGAAAGTAAAAAGACAATAATATAGGAAAGCGCAACTGTATAAAAAATATTCATTCCCGGTAACATGAAATTTTGTACGTTTCTTTTTTTTTTTTTTTAACCTACAGACCTAAAATGAGATTAAGAGGCAAAAAAGGAGAAAGATAATTCTAATTTGCTCTGAGGTTAGTTGAAGTTCAACAATTATAATTTAGTCACGTGGAAACCATCCCCCATATGGCTAGAATTTCCATGTACCACGTACATATTATGGTTTATCTCTGTATGTACGTATGCACGTAGATACTACCTGTAAAATATTCGATCATACATCAAGTATCGACAACATATTTTCAAAGTGTTCGTATCGACGTTTGACCAAACATTTTTGTGTCCGAAAATGTGTACTATCCTTCATTTTAACATTTTTTTATTCAAACTTGGATAATATAAACTTCAAAGATTATGAGACTACGAAACTGACTGCGTTTAAATTTTTACATGTTATTCTATAGACGATCAACTATTGAATATATTTCAATTATAGTATTAGTTACGTGATTATTAATTTTTGAAAATAAAAAACATGGAAAAGAAATAAAAAATTTCGATACTTTGAGCTTTATCCTTTTATTTAATTTTTAAGGTAACTTTTTTTTATATATTATATAAGACTAAAACATAGTTGCAATCATGAATGTACGCATAAACTAATGTGAACCAAATAATTGGGTAACAGTTATTCGCAAAAACATTTAATTTACAAAATAAATTAGTATTCTAGTCAATATTTTTCTGATTGTCGACTCTTTACTGAATGTTTAAATATTCTGTCTGAAAATTTATACATCATATAAACGAATTCGAATCTAATTATATTTTTGAAGAATAAGTCGAAGAATGCTATAGAGAGTTCGTAACAAAACATTGCAGGAAATACGTAACAATGCACAACGTAAGAATAGCTTCCATGTAATTTTTACAAAATCCTTACACAAATGCACAAGAAAAAATATTGCAAATGAAAGTAACTTATTTTTATGAATCTTTTTATAAAAAATAATTTTTTTTGTTAGAACACAATTTACTAAAGAATAATTAACAGTTAATGCTTAGAAATATGTTAAGTAAATTCAACTTTGCATCAATATCACGTAAAATAGGTGAATATAAATACTTTCTTTTGAAAGAATTATCTTCATTAAAATTCATACAAACGCATATACATACAAATGTCATAAATATTGCAACATTTTACGTGTTATTAAATTAACAATGTGGGATAAAAATCGTGTTTACAAATTATAAAATATTTTTATTAAACGAATTTCCACTGCATCTTATAATAGAATTACGAAAATTTGCGTTTGATATAATTTCCAAAAAAAAAAAAAAAAAAACCGAGGAAGTATATTTATAAATTACGATACACATTTATTTAAAAAAACAATTTATTACCTCTCCTAAAAAAAAATAAGAAAAACAAAAAAAGAAATAATCTAAACTTAATAAACATTCATATCACACCGAATGTCGAAATATATCCGTCTAACAGAGATGAAACCATTTTCAACTTTCAAAATAATCTTATAGTCGTTAAGTTATATTATATCGTAAAGAGTCGTTTCCATTCGACACACATGTAACGACATTCGTCGCACGTAACGTCATTTACAGGTGCGAAATCCCCAGTAACCACGACGATCAGAGTAATAAGGTAGCATTTATTCAAGGATCGTCGTTCGATGAATAGTAACAAAGGTAGAAACCCGAACAAATCTATCGGCACGCAATCTTGTGGTCACCATGCACGTTCAACGATCAGCGAACTTTGAATAGCCGTCGTGAGTGGAAGGAAGGGTGGCAAAATCGGTGGGTGGGGAGGGGAGTAGGGGAAGGGAAGGGAAGGGATCGAATGCAAAAGGGAGGATTGACCGTGAAACCGCGTAAAAGCTTCTCTTGTTCGAAGCTCACTCGTTCGCCAAGAGAAATTGTACCTGCGAGAGTTAAAAACTCTTATACGAAAAACTCAAACTAACTATCTATCTATCTCTCTTTCTCTCTCTGTCTCTGTCTCTCTCGTGCGTGCGCGCGCGCGCGCGTGAAAACTTTTTTTTTAGCCGCTTCGCTGGTTCGTTTTTCCATAAACGACTTTTCAATTTCCATCTATATGCTAATATGAGAAAAATCTTTCGAAGGGACCGAAAATATTGCGAGAAAATCGGAGTTTCGTCTATCTTTCACTGTCCGTCTGTCCGTCTACCTCTTTCTCTCTTTTATATATATATATGTATATATCTCGTTTCGTGCAAAAGTGTCTCTCGTGGCACATCGATACGCGTTAGATAGGAAAAAAAAAAATGAAACTTTAGATAGCATTGGCAACATATTGGAGAAGAAACTACTCTCTGCCTGATGCGAAATTTCCCTATTTTTTTTTTTTTTTTTTTTAATTTTATTTTTCTATATCTTCTTTATATACACGAATATTAATATACATCATGTTACGTTTTGAAGTAATACAGTATATTATTTTTATCCGAATTACTTTCGATAAAAATTAAATCAAATATTTTCAATTTAAAATTTATTTTTTTGTATCAACGCGTTAAATTATATTTATATTTTTTTCGATTAACAATGGTCACCGTTCGTTTTCGGATTTTTTGAATCGTTCGACAGGTCGCGAAATGAAAATAAAAAATAGAAGAAGAAGAAGAAGAAGAAGAAGACAATGAAGAACATATTGAAAATATAAAATAAACAGACAGAGTAGAAAGTAGGGTGGGAAGTGATCGGGTGGAAAGGGGATGGGAAGTCGTTGAGAAGAGTTTCCACCCTGTCACAAGGTAGTAGTTGCACTTCGCCAGTCGTACCATTCACATTGTGCTTACTTTGCGACAAGGTCGAGAAGAGAAAGTATGACATTCTCGTCATTTTCTCTTTCTCTTTCTCTTTCTCTTTCTTTTATGCTTCATTTCATCCCGTTCTTTTTCTATACCTTTTACCTTCCCTTGGGTGTGATTTGGCACGTTGCCCGTTTCAATACCAATATCTCTGACCGTTCAGAGATCACCAAAAGAGGACGAAAAAAAAGGAAAGAAAAAAAAAAACGTAGAATAAAGATAAAGGGATGATTAACGTTAAGATTGTGATTCTACCAACGCCTCTCGATAACGGGAATCTTCGAGAAAATTTCTACCCTTCGAAAATATCATCCCCCTAGGTTGGGTCCGCTTCGTAGAAAATAATCATATATTTTTTTTCTTATATTCATTGTCAATTACGTAGTTAAGGTAATGTAATTTCTAATATTCAGCAATCGAATTTCATTTTGAGTTAGATCAAAAATGGCGATAGATAAAGAGTGTTAAACCACTCAAAGGGGTATAGTTATTTTGTATAGTTACCTTGTACAATATAATCGTAAAACTGTTTTACCAAAACATCCCCTTTTAATAATAGGATCCGTTTATCTGCGACTATAAGTTGTTTTTATGATCACTATTATATCTACTGTTATAATTATTATTATCACTAGTATTGTAATATTGTTATTATTATTATCTTAATTACTATAACCCTTGAATACATAATTGTAATACTGTAACACCTAAATATTCACCCTTTTTCAAAGATAAGGACCCATCGTCCACACTTTCTCGGATTCTACAGATTTTTTTAACTCACATCAGTTTCTTAAATCACACTTCACGTTTTCATTAAATTTCTCATAAATTTATCTTACATAAAAAAATGTAGTCTTGATTTTTAAAAACGTCCTCAATTACAATTTACAAATTCACTATAAGGTACACATATCAATATACAAAGTTTTCGAATTATTGATTGTATACAGAGTATCATATTGTGCATTTTGATTACTTTTGTATTTGCATAAATAATACAAAAAAGATTCAAATAAAATGAAGAATTTTGTTTATGCATAGAAAAGAAAAAAAATAAAGCTGAAATATATTATTTTTCTTAAAGTATATATAAAATCTTTATTTGGTTCCTTTTAAATAATATTTTGTATCGATCTTTTGAACTTAAAAAAAAAGAGCCGTGTTTTATCTTACAAAATGTACGCGAGAAATAAACTAAAGGCTGCCGTAGTATAGTTATCAAAGTTCAAACTTTACGTTCAAAGGGCACGTGTATATATCTTTCTTTGTCTTTCTCACACACACACACACATTCTCTCTCTTTACTTTCCACGATGAAAACTAGGAACAACGACTTCTCGATCTTGCGTATATACGTTAGCTTGAGAATAATATTACAAATGTATGCAACACATACAGGTATAAAACAAAAAAGTAAAGATTGTACGATCTAACGTTTTAAAAATATCAATATTTAGTTATCAAATATTTAGATTGAAGATTGTTAATATTACATTTCCATCTACCCTTATAGAGACACCATCCATTATTATTCCTATCGTTATTAATATAATCGTAATTGTTATTATCTTTTGTGAACCTTAATATTACTGTTATGTTATATAATTATTTTTTTTATTATTAGGTCTTTTTAAATTTAGAATTTAATTTTTATTAAAGCAGAAATTTTCAACGAACTCATTTTCATTTAAGAAAAGAAACTTGTTACGTCAAACGTACAGAAATTTAAAAGAAAAAAGGATATTTAATTCTACGAGAGTATTGATTAGGAGTTCGTAGTTGACTTAATATTTTGTAGATTGTATTTAAACATTTTTAATGTCAATTATTTTGCTCGAACATTGTCAAATTTTCACTTACCCTTATGTATGTAAATTATGTACTTTAGTAAAGTATACTTTTTAGAATTTGACATAAGACGCTTTGGAAAAATCTAGGTACCACAAGAGCACCGAAAATTAACTAATAAGTTTAGGAACTATTGAATTAAGTAAAACAAAATAATATAAGTATAACTTACTTTCTAAGAGTAGCCAATCGTTGTTCCTGAGCTTTAATATATCCATTAAGAGTGTCAATGAGTACTGATTCGGTTTCTAGAAGTTCTTCCATGTCCGCCAAAGCCGTATAAAGTTCAGCCGTTGCACTGATAAAAAGTGTGGTCATCAACATAGCTTCCACAATAATCAGCATCCCTCCGAGTCTCGTCATCTTTGACAGTCTCTAAATTAAAAAAATCCCAAAAAGACACAAATTAGAAAATGAATGTTGAAAATGAAAATAATTATCGAGATTTAAAAAACAAAAATAGTTAAAAAATATTAAAAATTAACAGAGTTATCGTACTGACATTATATAAAAACAATAGTTTCCGGAAAAACGAGTAATTACGAGTAAATTACAAAAATTTTTTTCCTACAGAGTTGAAAAGTTAAGAAAAAATGTGAGATCAACAATTTAATTTTTTATTTACCATATAACTTTTATATAATAACTTTTAAAATTTACTTGGTGTACACCTTTTCCCTTTCCCAAGAGTATTCTTGAACAACATTCTAGAAAACAAGATGACTATCGCAGTAGAAAATTTTTCATTACTTTTCTTTTTTGTTAACAACTTTAACGGGGGGAATTTTGAAACTTCTTTTTTGTTTTTATTTTTTTTTTTTTCTAAATTCAGTTTGAAAGTTCTGAAATGTTTAACGTTGTGGCTTTCACTCGACTCGATCCGGTATTGTTGCGACCCAATAACCACACCCACTTTTCCTTTCATACTCTCTCGGTTTTTTTTTTTCTTTTATATTTTTCTTTGATAAAGAAAAAATTGGGTGAGGGTGGGGGTGGGGGGGTGAAACAAGAGAGAAAAACCACGGCACTAACGACAATAGAATGAAGATAGATGAGTACCAATTAATCACGTACGCGAGATGCGAAAAAATGTTCGAACGGTCCATTCGAACCGTTCACGCTTTTAATCTTCTTCGAAGAAAAACTGTTGACCGTACGCCGCCGTTTTGCTACCACCCAACCAACACCCCCATTTCTCCTTCCCTCGTCAAAAAGTCCAGCAGCAGCTTCGAGTCGTTTTGATTTGAACGAATATGGTCGGATAAGATTGATAGAGTCGCGTGGATCGTTGAATTTAGGGGACCATAAAACCTTACGTGCCCGTCGTACCCGTTCACGTTATACGATAAACATTTTTTTTCATACGATATATATTCAATTTGAAACATTTATTTCTCGATCATTTATTAACGATGTGTATTTTATTATTCGATAAAATTCGACAATATTGTTTGGCTAAATAAATGGACAAATATCGAACAAACGATTCGTTAATATAATTTCGTTTGATCCCTTTTTTTTTTCTACAGAAATATTAACGAATTTTAAATCGTTCGATATTGAGACAATTGTACGTAAATATTGATACGAAAATATAATTTGTTTTTGTAAATTTTCTATAAATTTATATATATATATATATATTTGGATCGTGTATATATATGTTTGAATAGAATTTCGTTAACAAAATAAAAATCGACCGATGATAGTTGAGATTTTCAACTGAAAGTTATCGATGATGACAGACAAATTAAATCATCCCAATCTCTAGCGAATTATCCTTCCAAATCCTTTGCCAAATTCTCAGTTAAGTTCGAAAGTAAAAGATTGAACGATGAACTTCGAAAGAAATAAAGAAAAAAAGGAAGAAAAAAAAAAGAGAACTTTGCACAGTTCAACTTATTCGTCTCCTTTAACGTGATACTAAAGTTTCTCTGATCGGTTTCTTCTTAAAAGTACTTTGTCTCTGGGGCAGGACGCCTCCGGTCACAAATTAAAGAAAAAATTCTCTAATCGAGTTTCCACGGGACCGTCTGCCTCTCTTTTTCTATATACAACGATATTATATATATATATATATACACAAGGTAATACTTTTTAAAAGCTATTAAAGCTTCTCGTTCCATTTAATGCGAGTCAATTCGATTATAATAAATGTAATTACTAAAGAAAAAAAAAAAAAGAAAAAGAAAAAAAAAACAAGAACAAAGTCAGGAAAAATAAAGTTATCATTACAGTATTTAACTTCAACTGAGAATATGAATGAAACGATGAGAAAGTTTTATAATCGATTGAATGTGACATAAAGATTCCCCTTCTCCTTTTTCCCTACCCCCCCAAAAAAAGTTAACAATCAAGACAATGATAAAACGATATCGACGATTGAATGGATATGGAAGATGAATCTAACAAATTGTACATTACCTTAAGATAAGAGAGACACAATTTAACTCGGGATAAAAGTTAGATTAGAAAATTGAACAGAATCGAGGTTTCGGAAAAAAAAAAAAAAGAAAAAGGCAATTGATAGGTATACAAGTTACACCTAACAAATCGACGATTTATTTCGTCACGGTGCCTGATCGTAAAGTCTGTAGTAGAGGAAATGGAAACAGAAACGGTACCTTTTCACCCACTGACTACTATTACCCTCAGATAGTTTACCTCCATCTTTCTTTGCGAGTACTCGGAAGTTCAAAAACTCGAGCTCGAGGGTTAGGGATGGTTGTATAAAGATAAAGAAAGAAAAACAAGCAGACACAGGTAGAAAAGAATGGAAAGAGAAAAAAGAAAGTACGTGAAGAGAGAGAGAGAGAGAGATAGACAAAGTCAACAAGAAAACGTCTCGTACGAGAAAAATATTACGGAGAAATGCATGGAATATATAGAAGAAAACGTACTTTTGAAAAAGCATTGGGCGTTAATTAAGATTAGCAAAAGAACACCTTTTCATAGTGAGGAAAGAATTCGACGGGATTCTCAAGTTCGTTCGTCTTCTATTGTTCCCAGTTTTTTTTTTCTACTCGACTCTTTTTTGCATTCGCAATGTTCGCGAAAGCACTTCGAAGGAAAAACGCGAAAGAAAATGCCACTTTGCATATGAATTCTCTTCAAACACGGCGTGAAAGAGTTTTAGTAGCAAAACGTCTACCCTCCACTTCTTTATTTCTTTGAACGTTATTGAAAATATTACGCAAAGTGTTTAGATAATAAAGAATAATTTGGAAATTTTTCTATTCAATTTATTGTTAAGAATATTAATATTGTGATAACGTGTATGATACGGAAGATTTTTTGTTTTATTAAGTGATTTGATTATTTTTATCTAAATACGTACATAATTATATATATAATTTTGTTTTTATAAAGAAATTAAAATTTACAAAAGATGCTATAATATTTATCGTAATAATCATATACAAATTTATACTATATAAAAAATATAGCCTAAAATATTTTAAGTCGTAAGATTTTTATACATTTTCTCCGTTTTATTAGTATATAAAATGATAATATTAATTATATCAAAAGAAAATTCGTATTTAAGGTACGCAACATGGGCAATTTTTTGGTGGCACGATAATTAATAACTTCACAGAATAAAAACTATACGATATTATAAAAAATATTATGAAACAATTGACACGTATATAAATAGAAATAAGTAGATTATTATATACAAAGGAGAGGAGGGTCTGACAAGGGTTAGAACAACTTAAATTCAGGATTTGATAATGGATTGTGAATGCGAATATGAACAAAAGAATGTAAAGACTTTTCTCTATTGAACAAAGATTCTTTAAATAATTATTAAGTTCCTTAATGGTTCCATCCCTTTACTATAATAATCATTTTATAGTTCCCTTTTATTTCGTCTGGCCTCTCTCTCTCTCTTTCTCATTAAATTTGGTCGTCTTATTAAATATTCCATCGTCGTTCATAGTAGTCAAGTTTATTCGTAATATTGTGTGAGAGAGAAAGAGAGAGAGAGACTATCTTTGTGAATGGAAGAAGTAAATAAAAGTGTTCGAAGAACTGTAGGGAAAGTAAAGGATGACGAGAGAGAAAAGCAGCCCTGCACCATCTTCCAACATATTAAATTAATCCTTACGAGTAGGTACCTTCTCTTCCTTCTCTTCTTTCTATATCTATCTATCTCACTTTCTCTACTTACCGTTATTCTCTTTCTATTATATATACCCCTTTTTCTTTTACTAAACTCTCAAGACAAAATTCAAAAGATCAGGTCGCGCGGGCCGAAAAAAAGAGAAAAAAAGGACGACGGTACTGGAAATTTCATTGAATGCGTGCCGTTAATTAAGCGCCACACCGGAAGAATAGGTATTACGAGAAGAGTATGCCACAGGAGGTATATAAGACGTGAAAGATAAAGAGTCAAGGTATTCGTAGATAAAAAAGATGCCCGAAAAGAAAATTTCGAATAAAGATAAGGTTAACAATGAATCGGAAGAGGAGGAGGAGGAAGAGGAGGAGGAGGATTGTTGAAAGAAATACTAAGAAAGGGTGTCGATACGAATGAATCGTTTAAATATTGATATATGTGCATAAATATTCGTTTGATCTTTCTGTAATTAGAAAAAGGTTAATTAGTTTCCAATTTTTTTTCCTGAAAAAAGAATAAATGAATTCTTAAATAATATAGATTTAAAAAAAAGCTTTTATAAATAAAGAGTTACGGTCGATGAGATCACTATGCCGGTTGTCAATCATTCGGAATTAACTCGAGTCAACGAGCCGTGGAATCGATTAACTCGACCAACGAAAAAAGAATGATGAAGAAAAGGAAAGAAGGAAAAAAAGGAAAAAAAGAAAACAACAAAAAAAAATAACGGACGAAAAGAAGTTCGTTGAACTAGTTGACGGGGGTGGCGGAGGAGGAGGAGGAGGAGGGGAAGTCGGTGTAAGTAAAAACTTCATAAAATTAAATCTCTCGTAAAAAAGTGATCGAAACAAAAATTTTACTCGTCGTTGTGATAATCAAAATAAATTTTGTTCAATTGTAAGAGTGATTTATAATATAAAAATTCATTTCATAATAAGCATTTCTTTTTATATTAAAGTTAATATTTAGAATGCAATTTTTTTGTGATTAATTGTAAAAGACTGATTATCCAAATTTAACGCAACAGTTTCTGCTTATTGTTTTTTGTTCGATTTTTTAGATTATCAGTGATAATAGCGATACTTTAGAAATGATTGGTATTTCTTCATCTAAAAGTGTAAAGATAATTAAACAAATTCTAGGAATAACTGATAATCGATTACTTGTAAGAATTTATCACTTTACGTATATATACATTTTAAAGAATAGATGAGAAAGAGAGAAAGAGAGAAAAAATTCCATTTGAGTAAAGAAAATAATTATAAATTATTCTTTTAAAAAAATCTTCTCTCTCACACACAAATTATGAAATATTATATCATTTAAACTCGTATGTAACAACAATTAACCGGACAATCTTTTTACATTCAAAACTTGTATAACAAACGAGAATTAATATCTTACATTAAAAACAAATAAAATGAAATAAAATATTACTTTGTTTGTAATATCGCAAAGATAATTTTCCAACAATTCGGAAAAATTCTTTCACTCTTAGGTAAGCATTACCGCACGTCATATCTTCTGAAAGTTAATTAAACTTCTATCATTCGATTCGTTCGACGAGAACACGTCGAGAAACGTTAATTCGAACTTTGGAATCGGAAAGCAGTAGCATTTTCGATTAACAAATGTACATACTCGAGAATACTTGTTGAAAAACAAATCGAATAATACATACTACAAAGTAAACGCCCAACTTTTTACTTTTTCATTTGTTGATAAGCTTTTCTCGTATAACGCGTTGTTCCTAACCACCACTCCCCTTTTTTCCTTTCACATTTTCTTTCTTCTCGTCGTCATCGTCCTCCTCTTCCTCGTCGTCGTCGTCGTAGTTGTTGTCGTTTTCCAACCAGCTAGCTCCGTTTTCTCGTCGAACCAACGGCTAATTACCAATAAAGTTAATCTAACGCCTCCAGGTTTATTACACAACCAGTAATTAACCCGAAATCCGAGGAGTTAGTTGTACAAAATTCGACTTACTCTCTCTCTCTCTCTCTCTCTCTCTCTCTTTCTCCCTCCCTCTCTCTGTCTCTCTCTCTTATCATCTCTCTGTTTCTCTCAACCCTTATTTTCTATATCACTCTATCCTTTTCTACGTATCAAAAGAGTCTCCATCTCTTTCTCTCTTGGTCTATCTGTTTCTTTCTTTCTTTTACAGCCACGTTTCTAATTACCAGTAGAAATGAGTTTGTTACGGTACAACCGCAAACCTGTAATTGTCCTGAATTATCCAAGGACGGTCCCCATATTAAATTCGATTCTCTTCTCTAACGAGAATCAACGGTACCGATAGTTATTGTTGTTATGTTAATCCTAAGAATAGCGATAGCGTTAGAAAATATTTGGTTATAACACTGCGAGATAAAAACAATATGTTATTTATTTAACAAAATATTTATTAAAAAACAAAAAAAAAACATTTGTACATTCCGATATACGTTATAACAATATTTTTCCTTTTGCTATTTGTGGTTTAAAAATGAAGAATAGAAAATATTATGTAAGATTTTATAATATAACGGTATAAAAATCGATATCTATTCGAATTATTTTCTTCGCAAAGGTAGAACGGAAGATTCTAACAAATCGAATAGTCGATAGTTAAAAGTCAATGAGTTTGAGGAAGAGGCTGCCGCCAATGAGATTGAAATGATGAAAAAGGGAAGAAATGTTAAGTAGAATGAATGGGATGCCATTGCAAATGAAAGACAAACTCTTACATTAGTTAGAAGGAACAGAAAGAGAGAGAGAGAGAGAGAGAGAAAGGGAAAACGGAAAGAGAAAAAAAAAGAGAATAAAGAAATCAACAGGAGGAAAAGATAGGAATAGATAGATAAATAGATAGATAGATAGATAGATAGATAGAAAGAGAAAAAGGGGGAGAGAAAGATGTCAAACGAACGAAGAGACAGAAAAGAGATAGGTGAAAACGAATAAAAGGTGGGGAGGGGGGGGCAAGGGGCTGGCTGGGGGTTGGGGTACTGTAGTGAGAAAAGAAAAAAAAAAAGAAAAAAGGATGAACAATTGAGAGGAGAGTAAGAGAAGAGAGTAAAAGAGAAACGATCATCCATCCGGAATTAAATTGGCCGCGGGCATAATGCTCGGAAAACCGTGAAATTACCATTTTGAGGCTCTCGCCCGTTTTCAAAGCTACCTTTTCCGTGAACTAAAACGACTCTGTTATTGGTGACATTTTGAACGACTTTGTCATTGTCTCTATAATAATCAGTAGAGAATGGAAGAAAATAACAGGCAGACTTCGATATAGCTTTATTTCATGAACATATATTTGATAAATCTTTCGATTTTTTAATGTTTATTGGTATTCCAAATTATTGTCATTTCAATCGAAGATTTTTTTCTTACATTTCTTTAATTATACATATATATATATTATATTTTCGATCAAGAATAAATGATTCCTCTCTCTCTATCTCTCTCTCTCTTTCTCTCTCTTTCTCATCGTTTCACGTTAACAATTCAAAAATAATTATTCTCACTTTTGTTTCTCGTTACTTTCGTAAATAAAGGTTTCAATTACTTTTTAATATTTTTACATAGCTTCTCTTAAGAACAAAAAGTATTACTATAATGTTTCACAGTAAATTATTAAACCTTCACAGAGACTTTATTACCAATTACTTTTTCGTCTCCTACCCCATTCAAATAACTTTTTCATTTACCATGAGTTTCTATTTATTCATTTTTATCTCAACGTTTTGAGCGGTATCAAAAGAAAAATATAAATACGCATACACACTCACACACACACATACACACATCAAGAAAATAGAAATCGCTTTGAGAATGGTAGACGAACGAAAAAATCGTTCATCGAAGCACAAGTGACCTTTTATTACTTGGCTTTTGACTGTGTAACACAAACGCTTTTCCTTGACAAAAAGAAAGAAGAAGAAGATGAAATAAAATAAAAAGGACAGGAAATAACAAAAACAAAATAGAAAAAAAAGGAAAACAAAGAAAAGCAACGAGAAAGGGATACTGGTCGAAGGTAAAAAGGTTGTGAAAGGTGAGGGTGGCGGGAAAGGGCGAGGAGGATAGAGGGGGGTGGAGGAGCGGGCGTCTATGAACTCGCGTAAGCACGATAAATTCGTTTTAATAGCGACGTTTATTGCGCCTATGGGCCAAAGAATCAAAGAGGCACAATAACGTTAATGGAATTCATTTGTTTCTTTTTTTTTTGTGTTTTTTTTTTGTTTTTCGTTAAAGTTTACGTGCCTTCGTTGCAAACACGCGACACTTCCTTCTAGTTCAATCGTAGTTGTTCCGCATTTTTCTATATGTATGCGAATCGTTACAGTGGAATAAAATGAGTATAAAAAAATTAGGCAAAGGGAGTGGGTAGATAGATAGATAGATAGATAGATAGGTAAAGAATTTAAAGAAGGAAACTAATATAAATAAGGTAAATATTCATACGTTGCATTTTTAAACGGAAAGAAATATATTCTATGAAATATGCGCTTTTCTGTAAATTTATGTTTATCGTTAATGTGAATTCATTAAATCTGATCAAATTAAATTAAACACGATCATATCAAACTTGTTTATTAGGTTAATTGATGTGAAAATTATAATAGTATAATATACTTAATTTAACATACTTATATTATATATAATAGTATAATATACTTAATTTAACATACTTATATTAACATAGACTAATAATATAATTTTAAAATGGTGCATCAAACCGCTATTTATTTTCTATATATATATGTATCTCATTCTTTTTATTAATACTCATATATATATAAATTAAGTAAATAATAAAAAGAAAAAGAAAAAAATTAAAATGTCATCTTACCTTGAGTGAGAGAAACGAACGATTCGTTATTCTTTAATAAAAAAATATTTAATTAAATGATTAATCACACATGACCACTGTGTTATTTCAGAATTAATTAGATATATAAATAAGAATAATTAATTACTAATCTGCACAAAACAATCGAGATAATCTATATTATTTTTCCTTAAATACTCGTTGGATTTCAATGAAATCTTTTTCGTTTTCTAGACTAATACTTTAAGATGTGATGTTCCTGCAGAAGACAATTCGTCTTGAGAACAATCCCCGTCTCCTCTGGCTTTATCTAAAGGACCGATTAGACTTCGTGGGAAGATCTGATGCGGAGAATCGATGCGTCAAAGCGAAGCTAACACCGTTTATTACAGAGCCAGATCGCAGCCATGCATTTGTGAATGATGGTCTACGTTCGAATGCACGTCTAAGGGGAAATGTCGGAATTTGTATTGGTGTTGAATTCGTGGTCATTCGAGAAACTCAACTATGTTGTTGTGAACCAAGGACAACTGGAAATTTAGGATAGAACTTATATATATATATATATATATGTAGATGAAAGAGGCAGGAGAGGGGGTAAGGGTAGGGAAAGGGGGAGTCACAGCAAAGTTATACACCAGCAATCAGACATGGAACATACCTGGCGGCAATTAAACTTAAACTTCGTGGAAAATGGTCTATACATACGCATGGTTAACCTACCTATGTAGGTACGTACTAATGCACTTTACCAATCCTATTTCCTTAAACTCAAAAGTAGTCGACTCGATTTCAATACAACTAGAGATTGTATGCCCAATTTCATCTTATTGTTAGATTACGCTTATGTCATTTTGTTAAGGCATTATGCCAAAACTGTTCAACTTTCAACGAAATCGAACCTTTTCAATACTTAGGGTGGAACATCTTTCTTGAATTTTACCCGCTCAATCGCTGTTCTTTTGTATCCATTCCAAAATAGATATTGTATATATATAATATGTTTTATTTCTATCGAGCATATTTTTGAAGTTTTCTTATGTACAATGTGCGATTTGACGATAAAAATGAAAATTGAAGAAATAAAGTGTTAATTAAATATTATAATATATGATTAAATGTAACAATGATACTTTCTTGATAGTTTTTGTCCATCAAAGGATGTAACATTTCTCTTTTTTTTTTAGTCAAAAACGTTCGCGTTAATTAACACTATCAAAGCAATGATTTAATATAAACAAAGGCAAAACAAATTCAACGCGTTTGAAATAAAATTTATACGAACGGTCCCCATCCCACTCCTACTTCACCCTTCTATACAAATAAACGACGGTAAAATAGAAAAACGATAAAAATGTGTATAAATGAGCGAAAGAGATAAAATATTTATATGTACATACACATATGCAAATATTCGTAGAAACAATATAAATAAATACAAACATATAAAAATTATCGAAGAATCATAGGTTTCCCTCTCCCCCCCCTTCGTCCCCGTTCAAATCGTTATTCATCCCTTCAATTTTTTGTTGTATTTTATTTCATTTTCTTTCAACTCCAGTACCCCTTTTCCCTTCCATCCCTTTTCCTTCCCTTCCCCACTCTCGAGTAACACTGGAATTTCAAAAATTTTTTGCTTTCTCGTGACATATACATATATATATATATATATATATATACAATATATATGTATTATATAGCTAGACGAACGCGACGCGAGTAAATTACTGACCGAAGCCCGTAAACAAACGAGCGTAAAATAGAAAAAACGTTCTCTCTTCTGTCAGAGGCGTGCAGTATCGTGCACCATCACTGCCATCACCATCACCATCACGAAACTGTACCGATGGTATCGCAGAAAAATCGTCATACGGGCTAAACTGTCGAAAAATTTGGACAACGAAAATATCCGAGAGATGCACCGACGATTCATCGTTAGTATGCGTGAGTTCGTATATCGTTCGACTAATACATTCGCATGTTACTGAACCTAGCAGGGGGAGAGAAAAAGAAACACGCACGTATTCACGCAATACACACAAAAACACACATATATGTATATATATATACGTAGACGCATACAGTGAAAGTCGATGCAAGAGAATAATTCATCGTCCGTATTCGCGACGCGTGTAAACACGTAGTTTACAAACTGAACGACCGAACCATGTTGGAGTAGTTTTGTCGTCTATGCTCCAACAGTATTTCTCTTTCTCTTTTTATCTATCTATCTATCTATCTATCTATATATCTATCTTCCTTTCAGTAACGGATTAAAGGGATAAGCGACGAAAGGCCCTTGGAATACCAAAAGAGTATCGAGATCTTAAAATTTCTTTTCATTAATGTTCGAGACAAATTTATTTGTTTGTTTTTTTCTTTTTTTTTTTAAATAAATTTTATTATTTCAACGTGTTACGATATGAAATTTTCAATTACTTTTCTTTCTTTTTTTTTTTTTKTTAATAACTTCATGGGAATTTCGTTGAAACATTTTTGTGCTGGTTTTTTGTTTTGTTTCTAACTCGAATTAGAGGGTCCCGAAATTTTCATCGTTTGGGGGCATCCGCTCGACTTGATCCGCCACTGTCTCTCTCTCTCTCTCTCTCTCTCTCTCTCTCTCTCTACTCTCTTTTTCCTAGTTAAACCAATCGCAATCATTCTTTTCCTCGCATATGTATTTTCTCGTTGGAAAGAAAAAGATAAAAGAAGAAAAATATTTGAATCTATGACTATAAAAACAACCATACTGAAACCCTGCGGTCCGGCAAACCTTCAAATGCAGTCTAACACAACCATTCATGAATTTATTATTTTATTTATTTTTTTTTTAAAGTAACCAAAATTGACGGACGGTAACTTGATCCTCACCATTTAAACCAACAACAACTTAAAACAATGTCATACTTATAAGTAGACATTTTTAATTAATCGAAAAGTAATTATTGTTGGAAAAAAAATCTAACAATGAGCACATCCCCAATTGATTATTAATTCAGAATAAATGTAGAATTTGATGAACATAGAGTAAAATAAAGGGAAGAAAATCAATTGTTTATTAAATGAAACAATTGTTATGTAAATTAAATGTTTTATACACATCACCTTACTTTTTTATGTTTTACAAATAAAGCTTTATTATTAATAATAAGTTATCATTAAAAATGATGTGAAAATATTGTTAAATAAGATAGAAATTTAAATAAAATCGATATAGAAGTATCCTTTTCTGGAGGTTCAGATATTTTTACCTTACAGAATCGAATCCACGCGCTAGCGTGTGGTGAACTTCGTTTATTTTGCAATTCGCACGGGATGGAAAAAAGGGAAAACGAAAAAGGGAGGAGAGATTGACTTCGATCGAGGTGCTCTTTTCCTCTTATCCATTTTTTTTTTCTTCTTCTTATTCAAGTTTTCCTCCATTACACGTTTTTTTCTTTGCTTCCTTCTTTTCCTATTTTTTTTTTTTTATTTCATCTTTCTCTCTTTATCTTTCTACCTTTTCGTTTGCATCTCTTCTTTCGTATCACAAAAAAACACAAGAAAAAGAAAAAGGTTCACAATCTCGTGCAAACGTAACGGAGATGAAAGGAAAAGGGCTGAGAATAAAGAGAGAAAGAGAGAAAGAGAGAGAGAGATAGGGGAAAGTAAAGTAAAAGAAAAAAAAAATAAGCTTTCTCCGATTCCACCGAACTCTCATGAACAATCGGCATCAGTTGCGTAGAGAGAAACAATCCGTTGAAAACTTCGATCAACAATGAGTATTCTAAGCTGAAACGAACAATGTCGGAACAATCCTTCAATATTGATCATTTTCCTTTCCTTTCTCAAAAAAAGAAGAAAAGAGAAACACAAAGTTTCATTTTTTAAGACAGAGATAGCAAATCGTTCTTACATTAGTGAAATATATCACCGATAATACATGCATGACTATTCCCATCGGACGGTTTGTACAAAAATATTAAAATATTATTCATTTAAATAAAATCATTTCATTTGAAGTTAAATTGAAAATCAGCGAAAGTTTGATCTTAATAACTGACTGTATGTTTATTTTTTGTTTGTTTCTAATACTAATTAGAAGAGTGAGATCTAAATAAACTTCGATACTTTTTGTTAGAGAATTATTTGGTTATTAAATATGATTAAAAAATGTATTGTATGTAATATAATGAAAAAGTATATACTGTTATTAGGTTGTTGCATAATTTCAGCGATTTTTTATGCGCTTCTGTCAAAATTCTTCTGTCGGAAATATGATGATAATTTGTATTCGTCCAGAGTTGACGAATAACGTATTAAATGAAGACGAATTATAGATAATAATGGCAAATAATTCTTCTTCAAAATGATATCAATCTTAATATTTCTTCGAGTATACGACTGAAATAGTGCAAGAATCTAATTAAATGAATCTTACAATTAGTACGTAAAATATATAAAGAAACACTTATTAGGAAAATGATTACTACACAATGAACTAATACAATGAATATATACAAATAGTACAAACAAAATTATTCGTAATACAATGAAATGAAAAATATAAATGAAAACTTTATCCTTTAAATAATTATATTAATAAAAATACGGCAAAACACAATGTTTATATATCCTGTGTACATTTGAATATTAATTATTTCATACTATATTACTATCAACTGGTACATAATAAGATTATGCAGATTAGAAAGATAAGAAGTAGCGAAAACTTAGGGTTTCTTTTTAAACGACATTAACAGTCGCGTGACTATGAGGTATTGCAGAAAAGTATTTTCTTCCGGCAAACGTTGATTTGATTTAATCATATCGTGATAGTAATCTTTAAGAAATAACAACAACAACAAAAATAAAAAAAGAAAAGAAAAAAAATAAAACTTTTCTCTGGTTAATTTAGTCTCGTATCTTTTTACTGCAATAACATATTATTATTCCGGCAAGTATAGCTTGCGAAAAACCGTGATGTTATTAAATGTTATTATCGTCATAAATATTACGTACAGGCTAAGAGGTTTGGAAAGAAAAAAAGAGAAAGAGAAAGGGAGAGAGAAAAATTGCAAATGAAGTCGCATTTACGCGCCCAAATTAAATTTTCTCGCGCGTTTCGTGGCAAAGTATCATTATATTTATCTTCTCTCTCTCTCTCTCTCTCTCTCTCTCGCTCTCTCTCTCTCTCTCTCTCTCTCTCTCTCTCTCTCTCTCTCTATTTCTCTATCTCTCTCTCACACTGTTTTTATTTTACCTCTGCTACGGTACGATCTTTCATTCGTAAGCGAGAAAGAGACGACAAGAGAAACACAGTTTGTGATCTTCTCGTATATACTCGGGAAAAATGAATTCTTGATCTGCCGGAACCGCAGGAGCTCGTCGCAGCATCCCGTTTCATTCTATCTCCCTCAATTTCTCGTTTACTTCACGTCCGGTCTTGCGGTACAAGTAAATAAATAAATAATATCCTACCGATGTGTACGTTTATACATAACTCGGCAGTGTCGAAAGTTTACACACAGAAAACAGTAGTATTGAATATACGTGAAAGAAAGTTAACGAATTAAACAAGTTAAATAAAAATATTTAATCATTTAATTATAAGATTATTTTTCCAACACACATATACAAACAAATAAATATCTGGATTTGTAAGTTTATAAAACCTTCTTTAAAATCATGTTACTTTGAAGTTATATAAAACTGTACATAATCCAAAGCAATTTAGTTTTACTTTTAAAATTGTTTTCTATTCGAATATTAAAGTACTTTTAATTGATGTTTTAACTTTTCATAATCATAATTAATTTCCTTAATAATGAGTTTTTAACGCAATTAATATGCTCATTTTTCATATTTTGTATGTTTTGCAATTAAACGTATTTATTGTTTATACTTTTCATATGTTTCTACCATATGTGATATAAGTCGTTCTACATGTATCACCAATGGTCACATTTCACCATGAACGTGTTAAATAAAAATAATTTTGTATGATTTTTGTGCAATATTAAATGACATGTCAATACATTTTAACAATATCAGTTTTCTCTACTTTTTTTATCTTATTGATCATGACTACTGTTAAATTAATAAATTATTATAATACATTAATGTGTTTAACGTTATATTATATACATTTTGTTAGATACGAAACAAAATTAGATTGCAGATCGTTAAGGTAGTATTGAAAATTCCACTTTCGCGTAGATAGGAACGAATAAACATTTCTTTTTTTTCTTTTTATTTTTTCCCCCTGATTGCGATTGTGTGCGAGTCACATTTACGCGATGGGTTTTTTTCCATTCTAACAAGAGGTCGTGCAAACGTTAAATAAAAGACGATCAATCAAGCGCACGCGCGTGTAAATCGCGCGAAACGAGAATTCGTGCGAAACACGATTCCAGTTGCATTCTTTTGCAGTCACTTGATTCCACGTCAGAGTATGTTGTTTTACGATTGTCTCTCTGTCCATGTATACGTGCGTGCATGCGTGTACGTGTGTTAGAGAAGGGGGTGGGAGGGGGTGAGAGACAGAGAGAGAGAGAGGACAAATAAATAAACGATCTCGTCGTTCTCTTGATTGCCACGTTCTTTCTCGCGTACCGAGTTTGTAGCTAGTAAATAAAGAGAAGAATACATAAATTAACAAGACAATGACGATACGAGAAAGAGAGAGGATAATGGGGAATGCACGATGGGGGGGGGAAAGAAAAGTAAAAAAAAAGAAGAGTAGAAGAAGAAAAAAAAGTAATGAAAACGAGTTCGATGAAATGGTAAATGGAACACGAACGACGGTGAACGGTACAAAGTGAAAAAAGAAAATATAAAATAGATAGACAATCATTCGTTGAATTATTTTCACGAAATATTTTTTACTTTTAAATATTTGCGAAAAGAGTTTTGTTAAATAAAAAGAGAAAAAATAGGAATCAATTTTCACACACGATCGACACATATTGGATAACGTAAAAGTTATTTGAAAGGAGTAACGATATATCGTGCGTGTAAATATTGATCATTAATAATGCACGAAGTTGAAAAGATTTTATCGAAAAAATGATTTCAATTGAGGTTACGCACAGTCGTATATTTTAAGCTTGCGTAAACTAATCGATATTAAATCCAATTATGCTAAAAATAATTTTGATTAAAATTACAAGAATGATATTGATTATACTGTTTTTACGGATCACCCAGTTCAAAAATACTGATTTTGATAATTTTCAATTGTTTATTTACACTTTAGTCAATAAGCGTGAATTTTATTTTCGTATAAATTAGTTACTATAAATAGTAACTAGAATATATTTTTATACAGTTGAAGATTTAATTGCAATCCTACAACGAAACCTAAAAAATTAAAGAATAAATGTACGTAAGAAAATTAAAAAAAAAAAAGGAAAACTGAAATGTAATTTTCAGAAGAGAAAAAAGATGACACTAATGTAAGTATGATAAAAAGAAAAAAAAAGAAAAACAAGAAAAAGGCAATAAAAATTCTCACATTAGAAATATTTCCCTTGGTAGGTTGTATTATATTTAACTTTATAGTTATTATCGTGAAATATTTCTCGGTAGTTCTTGGCAAGTATGTTTATTTAAGATTTTCGTCGACTACAAGAGAGTTTCGAAATGTAAAACGGAAACGTTTCCTCGAGCGTTGGGGTTCGCTGAAATTGTAAGCGTAGGCGCTTAAGTCAAGCAAGGTAAGGTTTATTTTCGTGATAAACGTTGCAACGCAGGAACATCTTGAGCTGGGGGTGCACTGTTCTACTGCATTATAAACGCATAATATGACCCTTGCTGTGGAGACAAATGTGCGGCGGGGAAGCGTGCCGGGCGTGTTTCACGTAGGAAGGAAATAATAAAGCTCGCGCATGCTAGATGAGACCATAGGCAGATGGGGTGAGGTGAGGTGAGGTGGGGTAGGTTAGGGGAGAGAGAAAAGAGAAAGAATGACTTTGAAACTAAACGATCATGAGATTCGTTACGTATATGATATTATATTTAATATAAACATTCGTTGGAATAATATTCGTATCAAATTTCATGTGCATATGCAATTATTATAGGATATTATAATAACTTAATATATTGAAAATACATTTTTTTGTTTTTTTTTTAGAAAAACGAGTAATGAATCTAATCGATTTATATAATTTACTGACTAATAATACTTTAAACTGATAAGTGAAAGAAAAAAAAACAAGTAGAACAAAACATCAGTCAGACCTCATCAATTTTTAATATTTATTATTACTATGTATTCATATTAATTGATAAATTTAACATTATGTATAATTATTATTATAATAGTTTTCGGTAGAATAATTAATTAATTTCGTTAAATCCAGTTGATTATTCGATATAATAGATAATGTATAAACCGATAATCCGCATTTAAACGATGTTGCAGTTTAAATATTGAAAATTGATTATTATTATTATAATAATAACATCTAAACCATAAAACATTATGCCAGAAAGACATAACGATTAGTTTATTTTTTAAAAAAAAAAGAAGAAAAAAAATGAAGTTCTAGAAGCAAGTAACAACCAGTGCAAGTAATTATGGTGCAAGGAAAGGGGTCGTAAAAAAGCGAGTTGCACTCGCATAGGATATGATATCATCGAGATCTGTTGGGTGAGAGAAAGACAGAGAAAGACACACACACATAGAGAGAGAGAGAGAGAGAGAGAGTTTTTAGAGGACGAAGTTAAGTGACCATCGTTACGATGCTCCATATACGCGCGTCACGTGCTCTATGATTTATTCAGAACCGTCATAATTGCGATATCGCATGCATTGCCATTGTGGATCGCCGCAACAGAGTCTCTGCACTGCTGAAATTGCAAAACCGTCGTTGGGACACGGTCCTGGGACACGATGGGACGCATTAGGACACGCCGGCCCGAGCGTGAAAATCGGAAACGCCCTCTGGGAAATGCTAATTTCCTGATTTGTAACGGGTCGCAAGCCGAATCTTTCCCTTTCCCTTTCCCTTTTCCCTTCTCTCTCTCTCTTTCTCTCCTCCTCTATATATATACATACATACCAATGTATATATCTTTTATTAATATACTTTTTTCTCTTTATTGACTCATACGTATGTATAGGTAACAATTGGGTTTAATGTTTATTTATTTACTGCATTCTGATTTTTGTTTTTTTTTTTTTTTTTACGTGGGTAGATTGGAAAGTTTTGTGTTTATTAAGTTAGGAATATTATTATATGTCAAAAAATAAAAGCGAAATTTTGACTGATCGTGGAACACCAAAAATTGGATTTATGTTAAGGTAAGAACTTTTCAACACATCCATGTACAAGCGATCACTTTAATCTAATGAATTATTCTCTTTTATTTGTTCCGAAGAGTGAAGTGGGGGAGCGTTTCTATTCATATATCTCTTTTATGTAATATTCATGTAATATTTATATGCAATTCGTGTAATATAATGTTTTCTTATTTTTACAGAACGAGTATTTTAATGCGAGAAACTGTTACTCTTTTTCGCATTATCACGAAATAATACGATTTTTTTTATCCCGCCAGTTTTGGGCAAATGTTCGAAAAGGGAGGAAAAAACGTTGTTGATTTTTTCCTTTCCTAAACGAACAAACATAAAAATTTGCATATTTCACTACAAGCTTACCACTGATTTAAAAAAGAAAAAAAAGGAATCTTCATTTGCATAATTCGTTCGTTCGAATAATTCAAGAATATCACATGGGCTCGTCGTGTGTCGTGATATTAATTATCATGCGAAATGCATTTTAATAACTCGAAAAACGTCAGATATTAGTAAAACTTTGAAAAATTCTGTTGCGTTGTTCGTTAAGTAAATTACTGTGTGATGTTTTCCGATGTGAAAATTTATCCTGCGTGTATATGTTGAAAAATGAACGCATATATACGCGTAAAAGATTTCCTGAAAAAAAGGAAAAAAAAGAAAAAAGGATTTTAAACGCTTAAAACGATACACCTATTCATTAAACTGATTGTGAGTGAAAAAAATTCTTAGTTAATTTCGATCGAAAAATGTACATTGACAAAGTGATTTTTTAGTTTTAAGTAATCACGTTTTTCCTAAAATTTTAATTTTCCGTGCAAACGAAAGATTATTGACAGTGACTTTATCAGACATTTAATATAAATAAAAATACATTTAATTATTTGAGAATAGAAAAATGTTAATTTCACATACTACGATATATACATATTATATTTGATATTATAGTCATTAATTTAGTAAATATTTAATTATTTTTAAATATCACCAAAAAAAGACTTAATTATTAAAATTTTAATATAAAAAGTTTCACGGGTGCAATATTGACGTCTTATCAAAGAATAGAGAATTTCATAAGTAGTACACATGAAGGAAGGGATGTTTTCTCGTGGCGTAAGTTTTGCATATATGCGATGCAGAAAAGATTATTTTGGATATAGTACTGTTATGGTGGGGGTAAGTGACTCTTGCGCTTCATAACCTTGCCGAGAGAGGATAAATGAGCGAAAGACGATATTAAATAAAGCTTCCTTTTCTTAGAATGTTCTAAGCGCAACAATATTCCCTTTGAGATGCCAAGATGCACTAGAGAATTTCCACGATGTTCCTTATTAAATTTTACAACGTCCTTACTTACTCATCAGGCTCCCAAATTTAAAGAAACTACAATTTTCGATAAATTCGATAAATTTATTTTTTTAATAACATACAAATAAATATTCCAAAAAAGACACACATCAAAGAAATTAATTAATAATTGAAAAATTTCATTATATAAATGTAAAATAAAATTTGAAAAAGAAAACAAAAATAACAAGCAGCGTTCTTTTTTTTATCTTACGTCTATCGATAATTAATAATTTATACGCATTCTTCAATTGTCCCGATGAATTTTGGTATTTTTGTTTTCAATATAAATTGCAATTAGTTCGTTGTATATAATAAATATTAAAAATAGAAATTGTACAATATTATAAACACAGAAAAATAAAACAGCATTAGACATTGTTTTCATTCTCATATGTTAATTTGCAATATTTTCATCGTGACGTAATCAGAATAGCAAACATTTATCATTTATGTGAATATATTATAATATTTATTTTATTTTCATCCGAAATAATAAAAAAATAAGAAACTTTTTATCATACAAAGCAACGTCAGCACTAAAGAAATGACTCGTCATCATATATGATTCATGATCATATCACATATGACCCATAATCATATATGATTATTTCATCTTATATTGTACCTAATATTTAAAACTATTTTGTTTAAAATTAATATAACACAAAAAAAAATTATTTGTATTTATATATATATTATATTTTAAATAACCTCTGCACATTTTTGTATAGATTAGACAAGATTTTATATAACGATGATTTAATATTTTTTATAATTTTAATGCATCTTTCGTTTAACGTTATTTGAATATTCGTTAAAAATATAAAAAAGAAAAATAAAGAACAAGATTCCATAAAATACGTATTATACAAAAATATTCCATTATACTGTGAAATAATTTTAGAACGTTTATATTAAAAAAAAGAAAAAAAATAGATATTCGCATAAGTAATATTAAGAAGTCTACTATTCGTATGTAAAATGCAAATGATTTAATAACAGGATATCCTTGATATTTCGATATTCTAGATAAATTCTCGAAGGACGATGTTATAACATAGAAACTTGCAAATTACTACACTGGTGGAAATAGCCCATAATGTGTTCGATTTTTTTTTTACACCGTTAGAGTAAAAACCTAGAGGTAGGATAGGTAAAAAATAAAAGATTAAAAGGTTTTTTTTTGGGGGTGGGGGGTTGAGTGAGAAGTCGAGATTAATTTCTCTCAATCGTGCTTCAAATTCAAACCGAGTTTTGATTAGTTTAAGAATTTCATATTTCGGCCGTCATCCTAGTCTAAAACTCGATACCACTCTGGTTATAGCATCGAATATTCGAAATCGTCGAATAAACCGTGTCCTCCTCTCTATCGCGTGCTAATCGCGCGTTTATCATAACGTTTCCTGCCTCGATTATTACGAGCCGAGCATCCGTGTCATACATATTCCTCTGAAAATAGCTATCCTGCTTGTTCGACCGTGATTCTGCTAATTATCCTACTTTTATTGCTACAAAATTTCATGCTATTCGTTTTATATGACGAGAAACATAATTAAATTTATTAAGTTCATTTTTTTTTGGTCATTATTATTATTATTATTATTATTATTATAATGAAATCGTAATTGTTGATTTGGCGTAAAGATTTCTTTGAAATTCAATAGAAAGAAAATGAAAATATTTAATTAACATTAAACATACAATGACAGGTATTTTTTAATTTGAATATACAAATTATGAATTTCATATTTTTATTTTTTATTTGTTAACTTTTTATCGACAATTATATATAATATTATTTAATATATATTATTTCATTTACAAATTGACAAAATTATTTGCATACAATTATTGATCATGTAGCTGTAGTTTAAAAATTGTTCATTGTTGTATTGTAAACTGCGATAATATTAAGATTTATTCATTTAATCATTTAATCATTATTAAATAGAGACAAATATTGACGGAAAAAGAATAATTTCTTTGAGATAGAAGATAAAGGAGAGTACACATACGTGCGTTTTTTTTAAGTTTCTATTTTTTTATGAAGAAGAAGAAGAAGAAGAAAGACTGGACCACCATTCGAAGATAAAAAGATCTCTTGCTAAACGAGAGAGAATGAAAGAAAAAAGAAAAAAAAAAGAAAAAAAGAAAGAAAAAAGAATATTTGCGCCAGGAAGAAGCAATGTAAAGCCTTCACCGCCACGATTTTCTACCACTCTTTGGGACGCCATTATCGTTTTTCTTTTTCTTTTTCCTTTACTTTCCGATTCTGGATCAAACAGAGAAAGAAAGATAGAGGAAAGAGAACACGAACAACGTGAATTCGGCATAATGTATATCGACGTAGTAGTAACGACGGAAAAAATGTATTATTCATTCGACCAGGGAAACGCCATTCTAGCCGTCGCTTTTTCATCCTCCTTTGAACACCATAGCAATCACAAACACTTTCTTCTTCTTCCTCCTCCTCGTTCTTCTTCTTCTTCTTATTCTTCTTCTTATTCTTATTCTCTTTCTTTTTATTTTTTTCTTTTTCTTCATAGCCATCATCATATAACAGCTTTTCTTATTCATTGTTTTGTTTATTCATCCACGTTTTAGAACGATTTTTGCGTTTTCTACCTAATGCAAAGTCATCCTCTCACTATCGATAATATTATACGTTATTACGCTGCAACTATTCGATGACACCTTCTTCCAGACCCTCTTCTTGTCCTTCTCTTGAGCAAGTATTTTCTTTCGAGCCATCAACCAGCCAATCATCACCACCACTTTAATCTCCTCCTTCTCCTCCTCCTCCTCCTCTTCTCTTTCTCAATTTCTCACCCTTATTCGGAGACCTTGGATTTTAACGAGCAAATTATGTTACTTTTTTTTCTCCCTTTTTGTTTACGAATTTATGAGGAGAAAGATGATCGATGGTGGTATTATCACGAATGTCTTTCTCTATACTATAAGGTTCAAAGCCTATTATTTTTCTTGCTTTTCTTTGCGTTATTATTACTCATGAGAATAAAAGAGGAAGTATATGAACGTGTGTGTGTGTGTGTTATTTTTTATTTTTTAACAAAACTTTGATCTTTTTATTGTAATACATTGTTTGATAAATTATTGAAACAAATCAATAATTAGATTATGATTAAATGTTTTTTAATTTGTATTATTTGTTATATTCAGATAGTTGTACAATTATATTACGTATTCATAATTTATCTTGGAAATAAATAAATGAATGAATTAATTAATTAATCTATATATATGTATAATTAACCGGATTAAATAAGAAAGGATTAAGTATCATTTAATTGTATGAGTAATAATTCAAAATAATCAAATTAATTAAAGCAATGAAATAAATAACTAAAAATGAATCTCATCGAGGAAATAAAAGTTAAAGTTAGTACGGTTAGTTAGAGATAACCAAAAATGATGTATCTTATGCAGGTAAACTACTATTATTTGTTCGACTTGTTCCCTTTCTTTATATTTTCTTGTTCTTATTTTCTTCTTTCGCTCGATCGATTTTATTCGTACAGGGGAAAACTGACGACACAACCGTAGACGCTTTTTATACTGGAGAAAATCCAGGACTTTTGTCTTTGAGAAACGACAACAGGAACACCCACCGATAATAATTCACCACGTGATTCCACATACGTTTGTTTCTCTGTCTCTTTCTTTCTATCTTTCTTTCCTTCTTTCTTTCTGCGTATATTTACACGTCGACGGGCGCTTTTATCTTCTAGTTTTGTATCCTTAGTACACAAGAGGACAACGAGGATCCAAAGCAAGAGACGTTCAAGCAAAAAAAGAAAAATACAAAATGAAAGCTGCCATTTGTGAAACCTGAGGCAAACGTTTTCCTCCCCGACGAAGACGATTATGAACAAAGGTCTTTCTTCACGCTATTTAAGAAAGCTCCATTTCACTTTTTTCTTATTTTTTATCATCCGTTTCTTTCTTTCGTACTATTCTCTCATTACCTTACCTTCCATTTCTTCGTTCAAAAGTACTACCATTCTCCTGTTATTGTTTTTTTACTTTGACATTAGCACTTTGTTCGAATGAGATATGAACGTATTACGCGATAACAAACTTACAGAATAATGAATATTATATTTTGTTTGCAACGAATGAAACTATTATTTAACACAATTTCATTCACAAATCTAACAAAGTGTAATATTATTTTTATAATAATATGAAAAAGTATCTCGACCATTTGGCTTAGTTCGAGATAACATTTCATGACATAATATTGTCTCGAATCACGCAAATATTTTTACACAATGTCGTGTGAATTTGAAAAAAAGAAAAAAATAAGTATAAAAATAATCTGCATACTAGTTTAAATGTTTTAAAAAAACGTTTATGATTTATTATTCGACCGTATTTATTACAATGCTTATAATGAGCTGCGGGCTGAACAATGCTCTTCCTTTAATGTAACATAAAATAATATTTACAAAGGTCTTTCTTTTCGATCTTTAAGAAAGCTTCATTTCACGTTTCTTATTTTTTACCTACTGTTTCTTTCCTTTATATTATTCTCCCATTGCCTTTCCTTTTACTTATTCTTTTCACAAACGCAACATTATTCTGTTATTATATTTTTACTATAACATTAGCACTTTGTTCAAAGGAAATATGAACGATATTACGGTAAAAGGTATGGGGTAGATGAACTTTTACAAGGGTCAAATTATTACCTTGGAAATTTTATGTAAATCAAACAAAGGTATTATTTTCATTCTGATGTAATATGAAACAATATATATAGAGTAATAACTTAATAAAAACAACTCTGTATGAATACAGTTGATGGTCACTTGAAACACCTTACTTTGTTAACTATAATTCAATTAATTTTCATTTTAGAGTAATATAATATTTTTTATATTAATGTTCATGTTCAATTTGAATTTATTACAAAATTTATTGACAGACAAAGAGTGTACGTACTCTTTATTAGGCTACTTTGTATAAAGGTTTTTCTTTTTGTTCCTTAAAAAAATTCCATTTTTTTCTTACAAAAGTACAATATTTTTCTATTATTATTTTTTGTTTATTTTGACATTAGCACATTGTTAATAAAAATAATATGAACGGTATTGCGGTAAGGAGTATAGGAAAAAATGAACTTTTACGAAAATAAATCTATTTCGGAAAAATTTAATGCAATATTATATTAACTCTAATAAAATCATCTCTCCTCTTTTCAATGCGAAAATTTAACATTTAAATTAATTTTAAAGATAAAAGATAGAATACTAATCCTTAGGGAAAAAAGAAAAACACCATGGAAAAAGGGAAGACATTTATGAGGGTTCATCAAGCAGCATTTTTAGTAATCATCTTTTTCCGAAGTATACGAGATGTTGATAGAACAAAACAGAAGGAAACATAATGCCGTGGTATACAATTTCCGTCTTGAAATAAAACATCCCAACGTAAGAAGTAATAGCAGAAGTGCAAGAGAGAAAGATAGATAGATAAGTAGATAGAGAGAGAGAGAGAGAGAAAGAGAGAAGAAAGATGAACAAATACGAGGAAGAAATGGGAATAGAAAAAGAAGAAGATGTAACGAATGATGATAGTCTTCCAAGAGATCATTCGTATATCTTTTAAGACTTTCAAATCCAACACGAGCTCTTGAGCTTTGCGGTGCCGTTTAAAAAGAAGATCTTGCAAATGAGTATTCATTGTTTCTACCTTTAATCACGAATTTCCTTGAGATACATTCACGAGCTTGTTTTTCTTCCTACTCCCCTTCCCCCAAACCCTACTTTCCATAAAGTAACATAAAACACGAACGCTCGAAACTTAAATCAATATTAATACGTGTGTAAGTCAATTTGACTCATTTATGATTTTATTCCTCTATATATTTAGAAAAACCTAAATACATTTTTTTTCAAAATATATTATGTTAGTTTTCAATAGAATTACGAAATATAAATGTTACTATGAAAGATCGAAATACGAAGATTGAAAATATTTTCATGTCTCTATTTAATATACAAAATATTGAAAATCGGTTTGAATTGTCAATGTTCAAGTATCATGCAAAAGAAATAAAAGGGGTATCTATGCTAAAAAATGTATTAAAAAAAAAGATTACCACTTTAAAACGAATTTTAAATACGGAACGTATACTAAAAAAAAAGTGTTATTTCTTTTTTTATTTTTATGTTTGAGTTAAATTGACTCATTCTAGGTAAAATAGGATAGGTATTATATACCTAACGTCCGGAAATTTAATATTAATGTATCATCTCGATGGATCGGTTTAGAAAAAAGATACTTAACGCATATGTAATTGAAAAAGAGGGCGAAAAAAAAAAAAGAAAAAATAGGATCTTAATTAAAAGTAATCTCGGTCGATCGTAGATGCTCTGTGCTGTCTGACGGATGAACGAGAATGATTTATTACCCATAACATCAGCAGTGATTTATAATCTTCTGTCTTCCAACCATCGATTTCAATTTTTTGATATTAAACCGCGGTCGATCTTTACTCTCCCCCTTTTTTTTTTTTTTTTTTTTTTCTTCTTTTTTTTCTTGTTTTCTCTTTTCTCTCTCACTATTTTTATCTGCCTCTCTATCTTTTTTGGCCCGACGCCAAAATAGATAAAATACCAAAAGTCACGAGCCGTTCGCGTAGAGAAAGAATAATTTTCTTATCGCTTACTATAGTTCGTGGTTCGTGCATTTTTCCCTTCCCTCAAAGACTGAGAATCTTATTTCTTTTAAACACGCCAGCATTACTTACACGCATCTAATTGTAAGATGGAAAAACAAAATTTTACAATTAGTTCGAATAAAAAGTAACGTTAGATTCGTTTAATTTGTAAAATAATTATGAGAGAACTTAATATAATTATATTTGAAATATTAATTAATAATCATTTTTTCGATTATTTTTTGATATATTAATA
>NW_014569579.1:65174-84585 GCF_001313835.1 Polistes canadensis
TAACATTATAAGGGAAATTTATTAAATTCCTGGAAATATATTATTAAAGCTACGATTAAATAAAGAGAATAAATTTTATTTTAATTTGATTGTATGCATAGAAATCGTGTACTTGAAATATATGAATATAGAATATATTGTATTTAATAATTAATAATAATATTTATATATTATAAATAATAGATATAAACTTTGTATTATAATTAACGTCACAAATCAATATATAATTTGGGAAATGAATGAAGAATATATATACATATATGTTAATTATAATATTAATGTTAAAAATTATTTCAAAAATCGGTATAAGAATTGTAAATTACATAATACTTAGCATCGAATCAATATAATCCAAGTATAAGATAAGAAAGTATTAAAGCGCTAAGAAAAAATATGTTTATTTAGGAATATGTTGTTTTACGTATCGTTAACTTTTCGAAACTCGTGTTTTTTCTTTTAGCTACTGGTAAGACAAACTTGTATTAGAAGAAACTAACAAGTAAAGAAAAATTGTCTTCCCGTAAAACTTTGCCGAGTTATAGTACAACACGAAACAACCTTGCTCGGTATTATGTAGATTAAAGTTACGAAGAATCACGAGTGCATGTGAATTGCAATTGGTTTTCTATTTCTTTTTCTTTTTTGTTTTGTTTTTTCTTTAACTTTTTTAATTCTTTAATTCGAAACATAATACATATGAAAAACCTTTCTTTTTGTTTCTTTTTTATTCTGTTCTTTTCTTCTTTTCGATAACTTGTTATACTTATTGGATGTCGGACTCTTGCAGAAGTTGATTATAGAAAAATAGGTTAAGCTATTTTCGCTTATTATTTTCCGATACTCTTGGCAATGATATAATCGATACACTCGATAAACGTATAATACAAGCGTGAAATATAATTTCGATTCTTTACCGACGGTTTCTAAAAAACTAACAGAGACGTATGCTCAATTTATTTATTCTCAAATTACATTAATTAATTCCATACAATTTGTCTTTAAAACCGAAAACGAATTTTAATCATAATGTGTGATTTATCATTTTTATTCAAAGTTTTCGTTCAATTTGAACGATTTTTATTGTCAAACTTTATTAGTTAACAATTAATTATCAAATTGTTACTTTTTATTCGAAGCCAATAAAAAACATGTCACGATTAAGCGTACCATATGTTATGTGTAATTCTCTTTATTATAGAACTCGTTTATATATATATAGGAAAAATTTTCCGTTCATTTGAAATAAGAATAATAACCATGCGAACTAGTAAACGATGCATAATTCTATCTGAAAATACCGCAACAAATATAAAAAGTTAATATAGTGAAATGTGTTTGCGACAGTTTTCAAATATAGTATTGACAACTATGAAATTTCTATAGAAACATATTCTCAACTTTAATTTAACTGGAAAATTTATTAACTACAAAATGATTTCTCTTATGATGAGAAATCATTGCTGATACGAAAATATTTCATTTATCTATCAAATCCCAGTATGTATTCCCAATAGACAATATAATTAGATAATCAAATTAGAGACCAATAGTGTAAGAATGAAAAAGAAAAACTTCCAAAAACAATGAAAGATAAAATTGGTAATTGTATTTCAGAGAGAAGTCTTACGATTAACAATGACATCAATTGAGTTAGTCGATCGATCCCTTACTTCGAGTCGGTAGCGTGCGGATCGATGCTAATCGAGTTAGTCGAAAGTTCGTGTTGAAGAATCGATACTTGAAGAAGAATAGGCTGAAGAAAGAAAGAAAGAAAAAATGAAAGAGAGAGAGAGAGATAGATAAGGAAACAATGTATGTATGTATATATATATATATATATATATATATATATATGTATGTGTGCGTGAAGGTGTATGTGTAAATGTGAGTATCTTAAAAGGATCTTTCTCAACTTAACGCAATTTTCCTGTGGCACAAAGTGCAACTCGGCTGCTCTTCGGCAAACTTTACTTGCTTGTTCATCGTTGCGTGTGTACGTTAGTAGATTCGTCTATACGTATGTATATATATATAGACGTGTGGTTGAGTCAAGCCAACGGCGTAGAATCAAATAAATTGGCCCTTCTTCTTCTTCTTCTTCTTCTACTCTTACTTCTACTACTACTTCTACTACTTCTCTTCTTCATCCTTCAGTTCTTCTTCCTTTTCTTTCACGAGTTTCTCGACGCAGACGAGCCTCGAACCACTTGAAGGCTTTTCAGAGGGTTGTTTACGCGAGGGTGGCTTTCTTTAGCGACGCAACAACTCGCGTAGTATTCGTGTGTTGTCCGTGCAATGGTTTCCGTTGATACGAACCGGATAAAAGATCTACACAGAGACTCGACGACAAGTGAAAACGTGGTGGTATAACGAACGAAAGGTAGGAGGAGGAGGAGGAGTAGGAGGGTTAAAAGGGCTGGAGGTTGAATACAGACTCCTTATTGGTCGCCGATCGACAGACCGTACTACTTGTTCGACCAGAAATGCAATTATAGGCTCCTTCGAAATGGTAGAGATCGTTTAATGGTTAACAATGGCAGAGAATCTAATGTTCAATAAAATCATTTTATTCTTTTATAGAATGAGACACTCTTTATTCGTAAGATCGTTAATAGGATTTGATAAAAAAATCGATTATTCATTATTTTTAATTATTATATTATGTCGTTTTAAAATATTATAATCGAACGTGTACACGTTATTGGAAGCACTGCTCGTGTTCTATTCATTATTTTGATAATAAAAGAAAAAAATTGAAATCACATTCCGGACATTTTTTGGATATAAATAAAAAATAATATATGTATATCCGAGAGTAAAATTTTTGTAATTTATGGACAATATCTTTTTCGAAAAAAAGATAAAAGAAGAAGAAAAATATTTCAACGCGAATTACTTATTTATCATTGGAATAATAATTAGAAGACAAATTAGACATTTTAGTCTAGTTTGTATAATATTTAAATAAAACTATTTTATTTGTAATCTACAATGAGAAAATCAACGATTGTTTTTTATAAACTATATATTGAATAGTTAATGAAAGATATCGACTTCTTTTTTTTAACAATCAATACATAACATTATTTCAATAAAAAAAAAAGCTTTTTAAAATAATATAAATATATATTTCAATAAAACAAAAGCTAATATAAATAAATAATATACCATATACGTGTATATTACTGCACTACCCCATTACTGCGTGCCAAATACTGCGTATAGAAATACAAATAAAAAGTACAGATTGGTAATCATTAAAAATAGTTATGGTTACTCTTATTGAGCAGTTACTCAAATTTTGTTCAAGCCAAAAATAATTACGTTTAATCGAGTTATTAAATTATTAAATTTTAACTATAGCAATATAAACGCATCCCTATAGTAATACCTACCCTAATACCTAGAATCAAATCTATAGATTCGAAGAAAATAAAAAAAGAAAAAAAAATTATTTAAATACTGCAATATATTCTTTTGTGTCTACCATAAAGTTAAAATTTGCGCGTTCATGTGACCATTGTTTCTTGACAACGAGTCGAAAAGTAGGGGTGAATAGACAGAGAGAAAGAAAAAAAATACCATTTAAGTACTCGTAAACTTTTCCCCGCATTTCGCGAAGTCTTCTCACTTGCAAGGAGGGAAAAAAGAAAGAAAAAAAGGACGAAGAGAACACGTAGAAAAGCTCGTAAAAGCTTCGTTTCCTACTGACATTCTCCTTCGCGTAAAGACGTTTGAGAAAAGCTCCCCATTCACATATTTCTCCTTCTCATCGTCCTCGTCCTCGTCCTCGTCCTCGTCTTGACGTCCTTTCGAAGACGACGACGACGACGACGACAGACAACCTTGATCTCTTTCCCTTCAACAATTTCAACCCCCGCCCCCCCCCAACTCTTCTCTTCTTACCACCACCGCATTTTTCTTCTTTTGCTTCACCGTTTTTTTCTTTTTTCTTTTTTATTTTTTTTTTTAAGCTCCTTCGGTGCAAATGCGTTTCTGAAAAGTCGGCAGCTTGTCTGCAGCACAACGTGCGACGAATCCGCGAGGCAACTAGTCTGCATTTCTCATACCTTCTCACTCTTTCTTTCGATAACCGAGAAGATTCTAAAGGAAGAAGAGTATTGGAGTGGTGAGAAAAAGAAACGGGGTGGGAGGGTATTAAAGTCGATAAAAGGAAGAAAGAAAAGAAAGAAAAAGAATTGGGGGAATATCGCTGCGTGTTGTTGCTTCCCCTCTCCTCCCCACCCTTCCTGCTCCCTCTCTACCCCTTGGAAACGCACTGATTCGATATACGTGATTCGAATCTCTCTATACACGTATACGATATATATATGTGCACGCGTGTTATGTATGTATATATATATGTATGTATGTATGCATGTACGTGTATACCTACGAAGAGATCGCGTATTTGCATTGCCGAGTTGAATATCACGCTTTTCGTCTAGCCACCCCAAAATGTTTCCGCCCAAATATTTCCATAGTCACGATTTATTGCCGAACTGTAATATTATCGATTCCAAAGGTTACGGTTATTATTATTCTCTTTTTTTTTTTTTTCAATAAATATTATGTAAAAAAGAAATATTAAAAATTAATTCGATACGCGGACGAGTATGTAATTTTAATTTGGCAGATATATCGTAAGTATATTTACACGTGGTTTTCTTTTTTTTTTTTGTTGAAATTAGATTCTTTATAATTATAGTATATGCGCGGGCACGGTTGATTATTATGAGATTGCACCGTTAATTACTGTAATGTATAAGATGACAATGCGCGAATAATAATTGTTACGTAAATCTTCGATGGAAAATCTCGTGTTATTTCACTCTTACCTATACAGGTACTTACTTATATACACATAAAGGACAGGAAAGAAACTGTTCCACTTATGTGGAACATTCTTTCTTGACGGAAAAGTTACCGAAGACGAGTTTTCTATAGAAAACTTTTTCGTAACGATTCTTTCCGCTTCAAAAATCTGTTTGTTCTGAAAATTTAATAAATAAAGGAAAACTTCTATGTGTGTCTTTTCATTCTTTCGTTCTTTCCTTATTTCCCCATCTTTTCTCTTCTATCTCGTGACTTTCTGTTTCGTGAAACGTCTACTGTTGTTGTTACAATTTTAGTTTCATGAGATCATACGATGTGTACTATCGCGTATATTATTTTCTAAAAGTTTCGATATTTTGAAACTTTTGAATTTAAACAAATATTTCAATTTATATAAAACTAGAAAATATTTACGCATTATGGTAAGTTATATTGATTTTAAATTAAGCAACTTTTCTATTGTAATTTATCATAATTTTATTTTTATATCCTAAGTATAATATAATTTATTAATAATTTGTTTCAATTCTAAAAGTAGAGTTAATTGTTTTAGTTTGTTCAAAATCCCCATATCGTATACACAAAAGTAACAATACAAAATGTTAAATATATCGTAAAATATTGACAATTTGTATTTTTATACGCAGGATAAAAAGAACAAGACAATGGGGTTGCATTAAAGAATAAAGCGCAATTGCACATGGGGAGTGCATTAGTGCATTCGTATAAAAAAAAATAAGGTCACACGATGTTAAAACACATTATGCAATATGATATTTTTCTATTTTTCGTTCCAGTTTCGAAAATGTTTCTGTAGAAACATAAGTAAAATAATTTATAGATACCATATATAAATATATATAATATATTGCAGATACAAATGAAGATGTATATAATATATTAGAAAGATAAGGATCGTATTTTATTTCATTGCGATGAACATTTAAATTAGTATCTTGACGTGATACAAGTTTACGCCTCTCTATGCACATAAAAAAACTTTCTTACGTTTTCCGTTCCCTCGGTCCAATTTCTTCACTTTGTGTCATCTACGCTTACATGTAGTATACATGAAGTAATATGAAATAGAGAATTTGTTTGAGGAAAAGTATAGAAAGAAAACTCGTTAACGAAGTCTGTTAGATATCGTTATCAAAGTCTATTTTTATTAAAAGAAAAAGAGAGTAGTTGAGAAAAAGAAAGAGATAAAAAGAGAAAGATAAAAAGAAAAAGATGAAAAGAGAGAGATTGAGAGAGAGAGAGAGAGAGAGAGAAACGGGAAACATCTTTATCATTGAGTTTTCCAGAAAATACAAAAGTATATATTTACGTACATACGTAAATAGATACATATGAGCTTTCTCATAAATTTTCCGGCAAAAAATGCATACATTCGTGTTTTCATGGTGATGCGAATTCGCCATTTACATTTTATGCTCGATTCTCGGAGAATCCTGTTTCCATTTTTACCGTACCTCTACTACGGGCGAGTTGTCTATTTTTTAAATGCACACCACTACCGGCTGATGGCGTCGGTGTAAAAACATCATTTTTGTATTCTAATTGTAAAGCATAGAACTCCACTCCTGTTTGTTCCTTTGGATCAAATATAAAACGTTTCTGCAAGTAAATTGCACACATAAATATACATATATGTATACTGCATATGTAAATATATATATATACATAGTATAAGTATAATACATGATACACGCACTAGTATATACATAAATTTTTTTTTAATACAAAGTTAGTTCCACTCGTATAAAAATTCAGGTATAGAGTATACTAAATGAAGAAGAGAAGTGAAGTAGAAGAAAAAAAGAATATGTATGAAACAAGAATGAAAGAAAAGTCATAGGTACAAGGGTTTGAGGAGTAGGGGTGGGAGTAAAGGTAGAGGAAACGTTGCTAGAAGTATTTCATTTTATTTCCTGGCAATGAGCGGTAAAGTTTTTATCTCAACGTGATACACTGCACCGCTTCTTCATATACCAAGTTTTCCCACCTCTCGACACGAAATACGTGTGGGAGTAGGAGCGAACGAATTTAGAAAGAATGAGAGAGAGAGAGAGAGAGAGAGAGAGAGAGAGAGAGAGAGGGAGAAAGATAGAAAGATAGAAGGAAACAGGATCAGAAAAAGAGAGAGAGAGAGAGAGAGATAAAAGGAAACAGGATAAGAGAGAGAGAGAGAGAGACAGACAGGCAGAAAGTGAAAGACGAGAAAAAAAAAGTAGACAAGGTCGGTAATGGAGGTTGTAGGTGGACGTTACAAACGGAAGAATTTATCGTTTGTCACGCGTCGACCGAAAAGTCCTGCGTCGACGTTCTGGATCTGACATAAAAGCGATATATGACGTGAGTAACAACCGGCAATGTACAAACCCCCTACATATCGTGGATTTTGTCGAAATTTTACGTCGTTAGAAATAAAAGGGGACGACGTTGGGGTATAGAAGAACAGATCGTCTTTGAAAAATGTTGTCCATTAAAAAACTAAAAAAAAATAAAAAAAAATACAACCCATTTTCCATCATCGACCAAACACAGTCACGTGATTTCTGATGAAATTATTCTCCAGTCTCTGTAATACATTTTCTCTGTTATTTAATAAACTTTCGATTTCTTTTTTAAATATATATATATATTAATTGTAATATTAAAGAAGATTATTAGAAACGATTCGTTGTGAAATGTAAAATGAAAGAAAATGAAAGAACGAAAAAGAACATTTAATTAATGCGTGCAATTATTTCTATTTAAAATTACAAGAAAGAGATTGCGACAACGTTTTATAAATATTAAAATATATATATATTATTATATTGTTATATTATAATTATATGAAGAAAACGATTAATTAATGAGAAAAATTAGATTTAAGATGCGTGATAAATGATAACAAAAATGAAAAGAAAATGAATAATTTATATGTGAATGCTTTTTAAAATTATTTACATATAATATATTATTTGTGTCTTTTAGATATCTCTCTTTATCTTAGTTCCTGTTTTTATCTACATATATATATATCTATATCTAAAGCACGGGGATGACATAACTAGCAAGCAAAGGACAGGTTAGGAGTTAATGCGCAACGTTAACGACATTTTAACCTTGGTACAAGAGTAGCATGAGAGAGTGCGCGCTGGAGAATGCGCTCACGAAGCATTCTGGAATAATTTGGATCGCGTGCGAAAGCTCGGACAGTGGCGCTTTCCCTTATTATAGAAAATTTACTTTAGCGTCAGGTAAAGTGAATCGCTGTGACGTGTATTACGAGTGTTATGCAAACGCATATTAAAGTTCGTAAAGGACACGTAGCTCAGAATTAGCTTTGCTATCTCGAAACATACTGATATCAAAGTCAACGAGAGAATTTTAAATTATTCTTTTAAAACTGCCACTATATACAATATATATGATATATATATTATAAGAAATAACGTAAAAAGTAATAGAAAGAGTTCATTCAAATTGTAACAATAAAATGAGACAAAATAATTTTTATTGACTAAATTCAATGACAAAAAATATAATATTGAACGATTAATATGAAAACTTATTGTTTTTCGTTGCAAAAATAATGTGTTTTATTCCAATACTCGATACATTAGTTTCGGTTTACCATGCGTTCTTTTCTCTTTCTATTTTTTTTTTGTTATACGTTATACAATTTTGGTATAATTTAAAAAGCAGAAAAAAATATATTTCATAAATCCTATCCGAAGTGTTAAGCGACGATTTATCTGGATGTAAAGACTGGTAGAGCCAGAAGGAGTAGAGAATCTTTCGTTGGTGACAAATACCATGATAACGTAACGTATCGGAATATCAAATAAACCGCTTGAAAATCGCATCTTCATATTTTACAGGATGTATCTCGACGTATACATATATATATAAGTAATGCACGTATGAACATATATGAATGAACATGAGCACGAACATGAACATATACATACATATATATAACACAACGAAAGAAAGAGATAATATGTTCACGTCGATTAACTTACTAGGATAAAAATGACAAAAAATTGAAACGTTTTACGGTTGATGTTATGAGATTTAAGTCGTGATAAGAAGTCGTAGAAAAATTTCACGTTGTAACGGTGTGTACCGTTCGTTCGTTCGTTCGGTGGTGTGCCACTTGAAAAAACCATAGGCAAAGAAAAAATACAAATAAAAGAAAAAGCTCTAACTTTTGGTAGATTCGGTAAGCTCAATGAAGCTTTTTCTCTCCTTCTTTATCTAAATCTCTCTCTCTCTCCAACTTCTTTTTGCTTTCTAACAAGGAAAAAGACTTTCGTGACCCGTCCGAGATTAGTATCTTTCTGTACTCGTTCGTTTTATCGATCCGAAGGAACTACAACACGTTCGTCTTCAAATTGCACTTGCTTCTCTTTCCTTCCTTCCTTCCTTCCTTCCTTCCTTCCTTCCTTTCTTTCTTTCTTTCTTCTTATGCTTCTCTTATCTCTCATATCCCTTTTTTTCTCACTCTCTCTCTCTCTATCTCACTTTCACTTCATTTCATTCTACATTCCTTTGTTTTTTCTTCCTGTTTAAGATTCGGTTCATTTAATAATGCCCATTGCTTTTCCCCCCCATTACATCGACTAGAAAAATTCCCATTAAATTTATCTCGAAAAATAATTTCCCATTGTAAACACGTTAAACGATTATTTTAATTAAACTCGATTTAATTGTTATGCAATAAATATATTTTTAAACTAATTGATTGATTAATAAAAAGAAATTCATATATTATTAAAAATAAATGTTTTACAAATTATCCTTCGTCTTCTCGTTTAATTGTCTCTGTCTGTCTTTTTTTCCCATTTTCGTAATTTAATGAATGTCATCTGTCTTTTAAAAAACAATGATGAAAAATGCCCGATAACGATGTAAAAGCGTTAAACGTGACGGCGAAGTACAAGAGAAATTCTGAAATTCAACGAAACTTCTACCTGATGTATCTGAAGTTATGTTAATCCAATTATGAGGGGGTGGATATCTACACATATATAGATATATACGTATTTATGCAATACCATTGCCGAGGCTTGAGTATTCAGATGAATTGAAATGGATTCGTCTGAAATGAAATGTGCTAAACCAGACGAGATTGTCACATTCTACGATACAATTTATGAGTAAATTTTTTAATAAGTCGAATCGATTTAAAATCAAACGATCAAACGATATACTTTGAAAATATTATAACGTGATAGATATATGTTTTTTAACGAACAAACCAAATTACAAATTATAATAACAATGAAACTAAAAGTGTACGTAACACATTGTTTAACAATTTCAATTAGTCTTATACAGATAATTAATCAAGCTTTACGATATCCATGAAATAAGCCGTTTTTGTTTATTTGTAAAAGCGCGAATGAGCGCAAACATACCGAATGATTAAATCAACACGAATTCAAATTAAACGCGCAACGAATTATAAAGCGGCTGACATATATACAGTAAAACCTACGACAATCCACGAAACGAAAATTGAGTTTGTTATAAATCATCGAATCGAGATTCAAATTTTCGAAGATGCCTAAATAAATATTTAATAAGAATTATGCGCAATGTGCAAAGCAACGCATATAGTTTTTTCTAAAAATAAAACACCAAAAACTTATCTTTGTTAGTTCCCGTCAGACAACTAAAATTAAGCAATAATAATTTTCCGTTCGAAAAGATAATAAATCGAATAGAATTCGAGTAACGTTAGTAGTTTCTTCTTACTTCGATAATCAAAATGGTTATGATAATTAAAATAATAAATTCTCCTAGTTTAACAATCAGTCTCTTAAAATACTAATTTGTAATTATGAGTCAAAATGCTTATTTAATCTTAAACTTAGAAGAATTTATGATTAACAATTTTATTACAAAATTGATACTGCAAGTTTCTATTATCACAATACTTCATAAAAATGAATTAAATATATTGACTAATCAATGAATACATACGAATACATAATTACTTATTTAAATTTTAATGAATAAGTAACACAAATGAGACAAATAAATAAAAATGAAGAAGTATTTGTATAATCTTATAAAATACTCGTATGCCATAGTTTCTGCTATGTCGAGAACATAGAGAAGGAGAAGAAGGCTGTCTCGTGTCTAGAAATAGAAAAACAAGAAAAAAAAAAGCAAAAATATGTATAACAGAGCGTGTAGAACGTTAAACGTCCTGCGGTTATTCAGAATAGCATGGTAGACAAATTTATTATAGGAACGGCATAGGTGGTGTGCATCGAAGTAACGAGCTTAAGCTCCGTTTTCACGTATGCTTCTCGAGAGTGGTCCGCTAAGGTGGTGTCGGTGAGCTAAGTGCGATTAACCGCCCTTATGCTTCTCTGCACTGCGGTCTGACGCTTCTCTCTCCTTCTCTCTCTCTCTCTTTCTATCTCTATCTATGTATCTCTCTTTCTCTCTTTCTCTCGTTTTCCTTTCCTCGAGGTCGTAAGGTTATCCAGAGAGGAGAGCTCGTACGGCACGTATGCAGACCAACGAAACTGCCCGGAGGGAAACGTGACCTTCGACACGCCCTTAGCTTCACCACCTTGCTTGCAACACGTGTGCATTATGGATAAAAGAATTAACAGTTAGGACCATCTCTTGTCAATTTGGGAAACATTCTCATTTATATTTAGCCTATTTTTTATTAAATATCTATCTATATTATAATTAACATTAATGTAACTTATGTTTAATGTTATTTAATTGAAGAAAAACTAGAAATAATTTCGCGTTTGTATATATAATCTCTCGAATAAAATTTGATAAGAGATATTAAATTTGTTTCAAAATTATTTTATCTATCCAGTTACGTCATATTAAATGTTATTACGATTGTTATCGTTATCATTATTACAAAGGAATTGCGAAAATAAATTCTGAATAGTTCTGAATGAACGACATAGAAAAGCATACGGTTCTAATATAAGGCTTTTTTTTATGGGATTTCTTATAAAAAATTGTTGGGTTGTCGCAGGTGCAAGTACGTTTATAGTAAAAAAGAAAAGAGCAGAAGAGAGAAATAATGTTCAGATGTCCAACGTGAAAGAAAAAGAAGAAGAAGAAGAATAAGAAGAAGAAGAAGAAAAAAGGAAGAAGGTAACGAGAACGACGAGGGTTGAGAATCACGGTAGGGTCATAGGTTATCTACGAGGGGACCTCAGTGAGTTCGTATACAGTCTATGTACCCCGTGGAGAAGAGTAGTCTCGAGGGAACGTGACCTTCGATATACCTTAGAGAAACTTCCGAGAAATCTTGAAGAAACCTTGGCGAACAGCTAAGACCGTAATATATAATAGACTAGTAATTATTGCTTAATTATTCTTGAAATTAATCTTATATAACTTACTAGTTATATACAATTATACATATTAATTTTTCTTTTATGATAACATATTACTTATAATACGCATAATATTATATAATACACGCAACAAATTTTCATCTAGCAAATTTTAACACCACCACTTAATATTGATTTGCGTATAATAATAATAATAATAACTTGGGTAGACGGGTTGCAAAAGTTTTGAGCTTAACACAGAAACATTTCTTTTTCGATCGAGCTCACATTTATTTGCAAAAAAAAAAGAAGGAAAAAAATATCTTTCGACGAGGCTCGAAACTTTTCGAACCCAGATACCTCGTATCAAAAAAATATTTATACATTTCATAATATTTTATAACGTAATAGAATCGTTAAATCCAATGGGGAATTTTTTTCCATTTACGATTGTACGACATATTATAGTCGAAGAAAAAAAAAAGAATAATAAAAAAGAATCACCGAGCGAAAGGAAATATTGAACTAGCCAGAAGACCATAAGAAAGGTCGACGTGAGATCGTTTTATCGTAAGATCGAGAGACCTTCTTACGAATTTACGGAAATCAAGATGCATTTTTCAAGTAGCTGCCTTTCGCCTTCCTGCGATATTTCAAAACGGTTTTTCATTGGCATCGACGACAACCGACTTCCAATGGGATGCCAGTTATACGACGAAAATTGATTTGAATTTACCGCCAGAAGAAAAAAAAACCGCCCCTCCTTTTATCGAATATTTTCTTTTATCCACATATTACATTTGGGGGATTACTTGCTAACACGATTATTTTCAATTACTGTACTATCCTTTGACACGTCCTTTAAAATAATTGATGAATTTATTTTTACGCGATAACGTTCGTTGACCCGAATCCCCCTTTCCTCTCGCTTCTTCCGTTTACTTATATTCTCTATTCAAAGGTCTGTAGGAAATAAATCGTTAGGAATAATAATAGGAAATCGTTATCTATGGAAATTTGTTTAAGAATAGATTTTTTTTTCTTTTTTTTTTTCTTTTTTTTTTTTTTCTTTTCTTTTATCGAGATTACGTATCACGCTCAGCTATCGTCCTCCCCATCATTTTCATAACGGAAGGTTTCTCCCGAGTCGGAAATTCTGATGTTAATGAAACTTTGTGAAAATATAGAACACATCGAGTTACGTGAGGTACGATTTTTTTCATTAAAAAATTCACTTTGAAGATGAGAAAGTTTTCTATATTTTTTTTTCTTTTTTTTTTTTTTTTTCATGAAACTAAATGCATGCAGATTGTACAAGATAAAACAAAAATTCATTATTTAAAAATTACAATCGCGTTTAAAATTCTAATCAATAGAGATAGTACAATCTTACGAACTAAAAAGTAATAAAATATATATTGTAGAACGATGGGTTGAAAAGTTTCGAGCTTATTCGTTTCTACAAGTATCAAGACTATTATGTTCAAAAATAAAAGTGAGTTTATAGCTAGGAAAAAGAAATAACGTGCGTGGCCTGTACACGTGACAATTATCATGTGAAAAATAATTAATTAATTAGTATATACAATGAATATCCCTTAAAATCACGTACATGTTGTTATAAAAAGAAAAATATCCGATTTTTTCATCTGTAAGAATTGATCATCATTCTTCGTTTCCTCTATTATTTAAATGATTATTTAATATCAAAATCAGTTTAATACCCAATAAAAAAAGAAATAGTATACTTATTTAAAAATGACATATCTGTTAATATACTCGGGATATTAAACAAATATGATCTGAAATTTTAATATTAATATATATAAAAAATTATATAATAATATATTAAAAGTTATTACTGGCCAACGAAAATATTAGTAAGATATATTGCAATGTTTGATTTACTGAAAAAATTTCAATGCAACAACGTAGAGATCTATGATGTTAAGTCGTGTTTTCGTATATATCGATATATTTCAACGATAAGAGAATCGATCGAATCAGTATGATTAGTATGCAAATAGAGTAAATCCAACGATAACGATGCAAAGAGCGCTTCTCTCGGTAATGGCTAGTGTGGAGAGTTTCAGTTTCGTGTCTCGTGCCTATGTCATACCTATGTCGTATAACTATATACATAGATTAGGGCATTTAAATGCAGTATACCTAAATATCTTTATTATTAATGGCCCTTATAGAAACGACTAAACAACAAGTACAATCTTATGATTCTATTATATATGTTAGAATATATCCGTGATGCGGAATAACATGAAGAAATATTCATTGAAACAAATGTCTTAAAATAAAATCACTCAAAAAAAAAGATATATTTTTTTTTATAAGAATGTTAACAGAAATATAATTCTATGATAGATGTATTTGGAAAGAAAAACGTTGATAATTTTAAGACTTAAAAAAAAAAAGAAATAAATAACAAAAGATGGTTTTAGAAGTAATATCGATATCTTTTTACGATTTTTTCCTATTCTTTTTTTTTTTTTTAATCACGTCAAAGCTTATCACGTACGATCGCACATTTCTATTTGAAAAGTTTTTCGCTAACTTTTACGGCTGGTTGGTTCGAAAAGTAAAGAATACAAAAAGAAAAAAGAAAGAAAAAAAAGGTGAGAAATTCAGAAAACTTAGATAGGCGATTTCACTTCCCAGTAATTAATTGAATTTCCGTCTGATAAAAAAGATCGTTTCTTTTAAACAAGCGTATATACATCCATACGTACTAGCAAAGTTTCATTAAAATTAGAATTTCCTGTAGTAGGAAGTAGCTGCTACCGTTGTTGGTGAAACATTCTTTCCTTCCTATTATACCTTATTCTTGATGCAACTACTAACTGGCAAGTTTAAAAGAGTAATTGGAAGGAAGAGCAAGGGCAATGCAAATTCTCCATGACAACGGTCGATTGATTGTCTTATCGCGATTTGTTAGACGGTCACGAAAGGTTTCGGGTAAACGAGTAGCAATTTAGGACTCTCGCTATCTAGTTTCGGTTTAAATAGCAACTGGGAAGCTCAACAAGTGGCCGTTTCGCAACGACTCCTGTTATTATTTTAATGAAAATAAGAATAAAATGAATGGCCTTCGCACGTTCATTATAATATCCTTTCGAACATCTTTCCTGTATATTATCTTATATCCACTTCGAATTTATATACATATTATCACGAAAAAGAATAAGATGAAAAGAGAGAGAGAGAGAGAGAGACAGAGAAAAAAAAAAGAAGGAAAATGATAAAATAATATCCGTTTGTAGGAATATTTGAAAATACATTTAGAAACGCATAAAAATAAGTAACCGTTTTGATGATATAAATAGGGAGGAAATATTTTACGAACCGTTTCTCTCGATACTGTCACATTTCGGGCAAATAAATAAGCGATGGTGGGTGGTACCAGTACCACCACCACCACCACCACCGGTGGTGTCCACGGTACGTTGGTTATTTCCAACGTGAACACAGCCGTGGATTTTCTACGAGTAAAGCCATATCTCAAATATTGAAAACTACCGATTCAGAAAAAGGGTGGAAAATCCAGCGAGAAAAAGCACTCCTTTTATTGAACCGAGATAAAGAAAGTAAAAAAAGAAAGGAAGAAACGAAGTAAGGAAGGGAAGAGAAAGAAGAAAACGTGGTCCAGTGGTTCGATCGTGTCTCGAAAGGAAAGAATTTTTGCCTTTTCCTACGGCCGTGTATCCATGTATGTATATACATACTTTCAACGTGTATATGTTTAGAAAAGAGACGTCGGAAAGTTTCCATCGTAGTTCGAGAATGTAGACACGTCTACTGGAAGCAAAAAAGAAATCGAAATCCCCTAGCGCAAGACTCTATTCGATAAGGGAAAAGCACTGTTGCTTTCTTCGCACGATCAGCATGCTCATGCCATGGACGTTCTATACATATATATACATATATATATACATATACATATATATATATATATATATATATATATATGTATATAAGTAGAATGTACTATATGTATAAAGACGGCAAACGTAAAGAAGTCTCGGTTACGCGAGAGAGCGTGCCAAGGATTGAGAATCCGTTTTTTCGAATTTTACCTCAACGCAACGTATCCTCAAATCTCAATTTTTATTTTGATCGATCTTATTTAAATTCTATTTATGGACAATACATTTTTATGGTGATAATATAACTTTCAATGGACTTTAGGATCAACGGATCAAAATATTTGTCTATGGAATAATATATTTTATATCATTTACGAAATACACTTTCGTACATTTTACGTATCATTCGAGAAAAAAAATGGTAATAGATGTAATGTGTTTGATGTGTATTTGATATATGGATCGTTTATTTTGAAAGTCGTGTAAGTCCATTTACAGTCCGTATATTTGCATTAATTTAGTTAAATTCGTCTAAAAGAAATTTGTATAATCAAATTACATATCGATAAATTAATAGAAACATTGTCAGACTTAACATAATTAATTTATATTTTTGAATTGACTAAATCAACAAAATATGAACTTGCACTACTTTCAAAATAAACGATCCATATAATATTTGTGATATATTTTACAATTATATATTTCTTTTTTTTGTTTCCTTTGCCGTCAAAGTTATTTTGAGTGTTTTGACTGTTATTTCATAAGTTCAATATTTTACTTCATCTTTTTTATTTGTTAGAAATTTTATTATACACAGTGTTCCCATTTTTCTTCATCGTATAAACTTATTACCGAAAACCAACAAATTTTCATTCAGTTCATTCTCCCTTCAGGGACGAGTCTTTATATTCCATCTTTTCCCAACCTTCTTCGCAACTATATATATATATACAGGGTATCACAGAAGAATATAATCATACTTTAATTATTTCAAGTGCTACAAGTTATTATGTGATCACATTTAGAGAACTTGAAACACTTAAAATACTTTGAAACATTGAAAAAAAAAAAAAATTCTTAAAACAATCAAAACGATAATAAAGTTCCTACGCAATATCCTACATATATTATAATATTTTATTTAACATTTAAATCTTTGAGCTATATTCAATTTATAAAAACGTAAGAAAACATTGAAATCTTGACGCACGGAAACATATTAATAATAAAAATATTTGTAAAAATAATATATATATATATATATATATAAATAGGAAAAGATTAAAACTACGACATCGCAACGAAGCGAATCAAAATTATTCTAGAGAGTTTCTCGTGACAACTAATACACTTGGAAACATAATACGAGGCCGAGATTAAGCAGACGCGTACCGTTCATAATCCCGAAGAGTATTTGCATCCTGACGGTAGACCGTTTTGGTTTGGCGAACACCTGCGGTGAACCGTCTGTGGATGGCAACGGAAGCGAATCGAGATGAGAGTCTCGAGACAGGGAGTTGTTGAAGTGAGGGAGGGGAAGCGATGTGGTAGGGGGAGGGGAAAGGGTTAGCATCGGGGGTGGAACTGAAGAGAGGATATAGCAGGTGGAAGGATGAGAAGTTTTGTCGAGCGAATCCCAGATCGAGAGGTTGTCCTGGAGCGTGCATCGCTTTCGGAATGCATTAGTGTCACTTAAACCACCGGGGACGCGTCTGCGATACCACCCCACCCACCCTACCCCGGCCCTCCTCTCACCCTCACTTCGAATTCTCCACCCATCGATGGAACGAACAATCCCTCGTCCCACGAGCCTCCCCAAAGCTTTCCACGAGCTTCTACATTTAAATATATTTCTGCAGAAAGGATACGAACAATGCGTTACCAACCCCTATCTCACTTCGTTTTCAGATATTTATAATAGAAATGCTTTCCTACGAGATTTTTTCAAACTTACGCGATTATATTATCTTTGCTTGTTTATATATATAAATCACACATATACGGGGATGTTTAATATTTTTCTTTGATTTTGAAATTATTCGGGATTAAATTAATTTATAAATTGTTATTATTTATTAAAGATTTTTGAAGGTTCTTTATTGTCTTGTAAATGAAGGAACATCAATTATTTAATCGGTTTAAGTTTATATTTATATGTATATATGTATTTGGGATTATATTTTAATTTTATATTTTAACTATATATATACTGGTTTCTTGTAAATTCATATATATTACTTTAATTGTAGTATGTAATTGTACTTTGTTTCATATTCAATCGTTTTAGAGTAATGCTGGTTATTCCACGAAATAACGAATCTCGCAAAATAATAGTAATATATATATAACGTTGATTTTTAATCTGAGTATATTAATAAAAACTTGACTTTAGAAATAAAATAAATTCGTCGAATCGACTTCATACTTTTATCCCTTTATTTTTCATCTCACTTTAGCACGGTTAGAATATTGTAAATACAATAATAAAAAATTGAATAAAATGAGAAGAAAGGATAAAACGAGGTAAGAGAAAAAAAATAATATATATATGTAACGTGTGTGTATATATGTATGTATACATAGAAAAAGAGAAAGAACAGAAGCTCCCTTCAGCTGTATCTTTGTTTATATATACATATGTATATACACATATACTCGACGCTATGCAGAATCGGTTTTCCTGCCTGAAGGGGAAGTTTAAGAAGCGAATACCAGACCGAACGCATGCATAACTTTCAGTGTGTATTAACGTCGCATAAGCCGCAAGGGGACGCGTTTGGAATACCTCCAAAGCGTACGTGATGCCGTTCCTCTCGAAAATACGTCAACCGATACGTTTCAGTTTCTCGGAACCATGAAGATGCCATCCTTGATGACGAGGATGTAATTAATTATTTGGGAAACCTTCGTCATGGCTTCTCCTAACGTCATTTTCCTGTCAATTTCTTCGCGTTTGCAAAGAGATAATAATATTTATTATTTAAGAAATAAATGTGTATGATATATAAATATTAATATAATTTTTTCATAATACAAACGTTTCTAGAAATATTAATATTACTTATTTAAATATTCAACGGTTCGTAAGTATTATTTTTATATTTACTTATCGTTGGATTGAAAGTTTATGCACGAACGGAAATTATGTACTGAATTTTTTTATACGAGGATGTTACTTTTAAAGATTTAGATCGATATAATTTTTTTATTTGTAGATAATGAACCACCGATAATGTGACGTTTCATTTTATAACAACAATAGTAATGATTAAATTAATATAATAATTTTGAATCTACTAATAAATAAAAGTACCATGGGGGTTAATGACATTTTCTTACGATAAATGAATATCAAATAAAATAATATAT
>NW_014569579.1:84715-91723 GCF_001313835.1 Polistes canadensis
ATATATATATATATATATATATATATATATATATCTCTTTTTCTGCAGAAGCTTAATCGTTCATTTGCCGGTGCTTTCGTCTTTTAACACGAAACTACAGAGAAACTACAAGAAATTTTCTTCTTTTGTCAACGTACCTCCACTTTTAAAGTACAATACTCGTAATAAAAGAAAAGAAAGCGAAGTAGTATATAGGTAGGTACGCGTACTTCTTAAAGAGAATAAAGAAAAGAAAGAAAAAGTAGAAGAAGGAGTAAGAGGTGGAGAAGAAGAAGAAGGAAGATGTGCAAGTTTCTTGGGCTTTTGTAGGCGCGTCCTTGCGAGACGACTTGCAAGCAAGTTCACGTTGCGAGTTCACGTTGGAAGTTCACGTTGCGAATTGTAACAGCACGATGGAGAACATAGCAAGGAAGAGAAAAGTCTTGCTGGCCTGCAATGGAGACGTTTAATGGCTCGACTGTAACTTTTCTCGCCAAGTGAAAAGATGTGGAAGAGAAAAGAAAAGAAAAGAAAAGAAATGAGAAAAAAAAAAGATACGGGACAACCTTGAAATGCGAGACTAAATTTCAAACTTGGACGCTCGATTTATCACTCTCTACTCTTACCGAATATTATTTTTTTTTTTTATTTCATTCGTCCTTATGTTTCTAACATTTCAAACTTTCATATATATATAGATTAATACAAAAGAACGAATTATTTCAATTGAATGGTCAGAATTAATTGTTATTTCTTTTTATATAATATTGTAATAAAATATATAATTATAATTAATTCGATATGCATTAACAATTAATGATTCCAAATAAATATATAAGAAAAAATATTACTGAGTTTATTAACCCCTTAGTGTGCACACCTACGTAGCGAATAATTAAGTGTACTAGAGGGCAATTCGATCCCAGACCATATTCCGGTTTAAATATCTCGGTAACTATATACTTTTTGAACAAAAAATGTAATACTTTTTTTTAGTAAATTGATGAAACTTCAAGTCTATTTGCAAAAAGAAAGAATGTTACCTTTGAAAAAACATTTCTAAAGTTGACATCGGTTTTGTTGGTACAAAGAAAATTTTGGAGTCAAATTAACCCAATAATACACACCAAGGATTAATTATCAGACTATAAAATAATATTTTTACACGAAACATGTACATATAATTAATATTTAAGTATTATTATTATCCTATAGTCCGAGAGAGAGATTTCGTATTAATTATATAAATAAATAAAATATAAATATTTATTATTTTAATATTTTTAATAATAAAATAAAAGAATATATGATAGTGTGTATAAATCAAACGAAATCGTTTTTAAGTTTTAATATCACCATTTCTCCATATAAATCGCACAACAAATACGATAATATCATAGAACTTTAAAAGGAGAAAAATCTTACGTGAATATTGTGAAAAATGTTTGAAAAGGGTTCTTTTATTCTACCTACTATATCTTATTCGAGAACAGAGAAGAGGGATATTCAAGAATCGTTGAACGATTTTTAGACGAAGGAATGGAAAATATAGAGCGAATTTTTGCTAGAGTAAAGAAATGCATCGATCGGAAGGAAGCGTTTTTCTTATTAGGAAACGGTCTTGCAGAGAGTATCCGTTTGCGATTCAACCAATAACGATTCGCGACGCTTTTCTCTAAAGATAAAATCGATTTCCAAATCCGATCAATGGAACGCTGAATTTATCGTAAAAGCTTCTAATACTACTGATAGCTGTTTTTCGGACAAGAGGTTTCTTAACATTGGATGCTGCGAAGAACTCCTAAAAGATGAGATTAGAATCTTGATCTAAATCGGAAGGAAACTCAATTCGATTTACCTTTATTCTTCGAAACTTTGTTTTTATGATAATCCTTAGGTTTGAATTCCGTTTTATTTTTTGCAGACAGTTACCTACAGTCGGTCACAAAAATATTCGAACACATAGCTATAAGATTTATAATAAATAATTAAAATAATGTATTAATGTTATTATCATAGAACATGATTTATAAATAACAAAAATACGAAAAATATTTATTTTTGTTATATAAATTAATTCAATAATGGAAGATAATCGATAAAGTTAGAAAAATAATTTGAACATTGCGTGTCTCCGATTATACAAAATTCATATTTAATTGGTTAGATTTTTTGTTATTAATTTCTTCTTTCCCATTTCCTCTATTTCTGTTTCTTTAGCTTTATCATTATCTTTTTATCTTTCCAAAAAAGAAAAAAAAACAAGGGAAATCGTCGAAAAGTTAAATTCTCCGTTTCTTACAGTCGTGCGGAAATTCTCTTGCAGTCTCTTCTTCTCCGGCGTTACCTTCTTCTTGAAATATGTAATTGCGCATAAATTGCAATGATTTTATCCAACCTCGTAATTACGAAGTTTCGTACTCACGCAAATTTCGAAGTTTAAATGAAATTCTAACGCGCGCGCGACCGTGCCACGCAAAACTTTGAAATTTCAGATCGTACCGACTTCTTCGTCTATGGTGATTCATTTTTATAGTTCTTTCGTTTAAACGTCGTTGTGTTAAAGTCCCTTTGTAAGTTTTCTCCCGTACCGATACGATTTTCACGTGGATAAGTTTCCCGTTTTCTCACCACGTTAGAAAGCTAATTACTTTTTTCCTTGCTGTTATTTTTTTTTTTTTTTGCGTACAAATTTTTTAATCAAAATCATTTCTCAATTACAATTACGATACAATTTTTCAAATTTTTAACTACTTTCTTCTTTACATTTAACATGGATAATATTTATATCGGAAAATTCACAATTAAACGATTAACGTCGATGATTTCCTCCCCCTCACCCTTCCTATAAAAATAAAAGTCCTTCGGAAAGAAAACAATATTCGTCGATATTCAAAATAATCTGCTTAATCCATCGGTACCAATGAATCGGAATGCAAATGGTGGGTGATACCACTCGTCGCCTTGTTTTTTTTTTTTATTGTATTTTTTGTTATTGTTTTTGTTTGTTTTTATTGATGTGATATGCGATTAAATGGTAATTATTGAGTAAAGGAAATAGGATCGACAACAAAAAAACTGAATAATGGCACTGACGAGCCAGTATCGTTATTACTCTTACGTTATTTTTTTTTTTTTTTTTTTTTTTTTTTTTCATTATTCCTTTTTCGTTATCGATAATTCGTTTTACATCGATCGCGGTTGGCTACGATAGACACAATTGGTTTTATAGAAACGAGCATTCTCATTCGGCATACAAAACCATTTTGGCATCGAACCGGATCAATTCGTTTATTATCGTATGTTTTTTATTGATAATATTTTTGTTCCCTTATATTTTTATGTCTTCTGCCCTTAACGTAAGCATAGAGTTTTATATTATTTTTTTTTCTATAAATATGATCGATTAAAAGTCTTTATACTTCTAATTCAAAATGAAACAATCTAAAATATATTATTATTTTATATTACAACTATATATATTTATATTATAAAATAAATCATAAAATCAATATTTCAATTTGACGATTTAACTGTCAAAATCATTGGATACGTATATTCGGATTAAGGGTTTTTAATTGAAAAAGAAAAAGAAATAAAAAACAATGAATGGAAAACATTTCCTGTGTCAAATAATAGTGGGATGTATAAATGTGTTGAGCGTATAGGTGTGTTAGGTATGAATGGCATATGTTGTGTATACGTAACGTGAACAATACATAATCATAGAATGACAAACTTTTAAAATGATTTAAAAAAAGAAAACAGATCAGTTTGTTGTTAGACAATTTGAGACGGTGATATCTTTAAAGTTATTAAAATTAATTTATCATATTTCTTACTTTGTATCCAGCTTTACATTCTGATAAGTTTATTTTTATTAGATTTCGGATTAACTATTTGAAAACACATTCCAAAATCGTACAATAATTCCATCGTTATTCATCCGATAACGAATATACAGTCGATCACAAAAATATTCAAGGAACGGAACAGATTTGAAATTAATGTTTTGTATTTCTCCACATTCTCGGCAAAGAAAAACATTATTCCACTATCGATTTTTTTGTTTTAAATGTAAATTTTAATAAACCAAAGTTTCTTATATTTTTGTTTATTGCATTGAAGAGAAGATCAAGGAAAAAAATAATATTATAAGTTATTACTTACATAATTAACCACCATATTATACGAATTCAAAAGTAGAATTCCATCGTAAAAAAATGAATGCAATAAATTTAGATCCTCAATTGGATTTTATTTTCTATTATATTTTATTTTCTATTATTGTTCTAGAGTAAAACATTATTTCAATTATTTTTAATCTTAATGAGACGACATTGTTGCACATGACGCGCGCGCGTGTCGCATTTTAAATAATTTCTCCATTGCGTGAGTGTTACGTATGCAACGAGTCTTGCATGATCAATACTTCCCCGTTTCTTATCCATCATTCAAATAACGCATTTCCTTCGAAACCTTTCGTATTCCGTTTCTTTTGAAAATAATTCGTTCTTTGGTACCTTTCCAAAAGAATAGGCACTTGCAGAAACTAATAACAATTCAATTGATTTGATTGTAAAATCTGATTAACCCTTTGGCTGCTACGGACGCATATATGCGTTTGGTAAAAATTGCCAACGTGGACTATCGATGCATATATGTGTTTATCAATATGAATATAAAATAATATAATGTTGGTTTGTGCGTATTGATTATTGTTTTGAGTTTTGTTACATGAACATTATATAAGGAACCAACATTTTTATTATTAAATATAATTTATTATTAGATCTAGTGTGTTTATAATATCAATCAACGAAAAAAAAAGAACATTCGTGTTAATAAAAAACTATTTCGTCCCTACAAAAGAGTATTCAGCACTCAAAGGTTTAAAGGACGTAACTCTGATCACCGATTAATTGCTTTTCGATGTAACAAACATGTTACAATGGAAAGTGGAAGGAGAAACAAAAATATTATGTACAATTAAACACAATCGAAATATATCCGTATATACCAAAAAGATTATTCGAAAAAAAATAAAAAAAGAGGGTGGGAAGATTATTTTTAATTCCAATTGGACGTAAAAAGTGACGATTCGAACGCAGGAAGTACTGATTTTCCCTTCGTTGATAATATACATAACACATCATCGCGAACAGGTTTGATACGGTGTAACAATGAATTTTTTCTTACTCGTTTTTTTTCCTTTTTTATTTTTTTTTATCTGTTTTTCTTTTACATCATCACTGCAAAATCGAGCTCAATCTCTCGCAAATAATACTTCGCCGAAATACAAATAATACGTATCGTGGTTTCAATGATATTCAATAAATACATATCTGAATTAGCTTTTATATATTGTGTTTACGTTTGGATTCATTTAATATTGATGATTATTTTATCGATTACAATTTCTTTTTTTATTTTTTTTTTTTCAATGATAATTTTTTTGAACGGTTTGTATAATATAATCGATTATATTTTCAAGTATTATTTTATTATTGACAATTTAATATTTGATAAAATGGTATTGTTAGAAATTTTGCGTTTTAATAAGTGATGTAATATTTGTTAGTTAAAAATACGAATTTGACTGTCAGGTTAATCAAAAATTAGATCTATAGTGTTTGGATTTTAATTCAAAATGAGAAAGGACGAATTTTCGGTGCACCGTGTAGTCGCGTTTTTGTTTATACGAAATGAGCATAAAATAGATAGAAAGAGAAAGAGAAAAAAATAAATGAAATTGGTATGGCACGATTAGGAATTAACTGTGAGAATTTGTCGTGAATAATTTTTACAAAAGAAAACGCGGAAAGAGAAAAATAAGGATACGAACGAAAGAAGGCAAGAAGAAAACAAACAAGTCATTAAGAAAAAAACAAAACAAACAAATAAAATAAGAAAATAGAGAGAGAGAAAGAGAAAAAGACGAAAATAAGAAGAAGCAGCAGCAAGCAGATTCATTTCCGACATAATCGTAAGAGCTGCTTTACGTGCTAGAAGCACGTGACGACTAATGCAATTTCCTTGTAAGATGTATAAGCTAACAGGAAAAACCTTAGAGAGAAGGGTGAAACGTCCTAGAGAATTCAAAGATGGAGAAAACGAAAGCAAGAAAGAACTAGGACGGGAATCCACTTGTTTTATGCTAATTCCAATGACACGTTATCGATTCCTCTCGTAAATCCTTTAATCGTATTAACTTGAAGTATTTTATTTTTAATTCTATTTTCTAATAAATCTGTCATTTTCATTAATTTGTCACAAAGATAATAACATTTTATTGGATTTCCTAAAAAAAAAAAGAAATAGTTCATTTTTATTATATTTAAAAGTATATTTTATATATATATATAGTAATATATAATATAATAATAAATAATATATACACATAATAAAAGTATATATATTATATATATATACTTTTTTTTAAATAAACATTCATATTTCTCAAAATCAGGCATGAAATTTTTAGACAAGCCAATGAATAAGAAAAATGTTAAATTAATTAAGAAAAAATTATATACATTAACACTTCGAGTTGCATCTGTATTTTGTCGCATAAAACGCAAATCAACGACGTATTATTCTATCATGTTTTTATCGATTCTAATTATGTTTATAATGCTTTTAATTAATATCGTAAAATATTGATTCTTATTTTATAATATTTAAATATATTAATAATGCTTCAAAAATCAATATTGTATTATATTCAATGTACGTATCAAAAATAAATACCATCCTCCATTTGATTAAACGAGATCGTCTTTTATTTTTCTGTAATAACAAATGTACAGCAAATAGAAGAGATAAAAGCTAAAGTTACGCAATATAATTGTTAAATGAAAATTATTATTAATTATTACTAAGTTTACTCTTAGGGAAGTTGTTTTTTGGACGGGTTTAATTAAGATGAACACTATATTTATCCGTTGAACGTTTCGTCTCTATTTGAGACTTCCTCAGCAACTTGATAGTTATGTTCATAAGTCAATATAACATCATTTTTATTACAGT
>NW_014569579.1:91788-121271 GCF_001313835.1 Polistes canadensis
AAATAGAGACGAAACGTTCAACGGATAAATATAGTGTTCATCTTAATTAAACCCGTCCAAAAAACAACTTCCCTAAGAGTAAACTTAGTAATAATATTAATAAATTTTGGATAAGAAAAAAAATCTTGATTATATTATTATTATTAATAATTGTCTATATATCTATAATAAAAAAAAAAAAGGAAAAATTAATATAATCTACAGCTAAAAATGTGAATGAACATTATTATTATTCATAATGGTAGAGAAAAGGCGAATATCCATAGATATATAAATCTATATCAGTAAAATTATTGATTTTTCAAAACTGGTAAACGTTGATACTCACTTTACACGTCTGGACGAAACACGAGGGATAAAAACGTTCATTCGATAGAAAGCAAAATCATTCGTCATAGAATAATAACCGTATTGAATTGAAACCTAAAGGCATGAAAGAGATTCGTACTAATCTGATTGAAAATGAAAACCAGAAAAGAAGTATTAAAAAGTGGATAAAAAAAAGTGGGGAAAAAAAAAAGGAAAAAAAGGGGGAGGGGAAAAGAAAAAACAATCGAAAAAGAAAGGCCGTACAAATTGACAGAACCAATGACGACTACGCGTTCGCTTTTAGTTTCGTAAAAAAGAAAAGATAAATTAAAAAACGTTGGAATTGTAGGAGTTAAAAAACGCATGCCTGATCAAATTACTCGCAGCAAAATCCTGTTTCAATTCTTTCGTTACCAGTTTTTAGCTGGCCATGGTTCTCGCTTCATCAGCACGATAACCCAATAGCGATTCAGCATTTTGTTCGTTATACCCCTAAGGAAACACGTTCCACCCCTATATTATCCCAAGGGTAATTTTTCGCGAGTAAAGTGTGGTCACGAGGATAACTAAAATTCACAAGCGGTTCCTTTTTTTTAATCTTATCGTACTGTACTCGACAATAATCGTAAGTTGACAAAATATTCCCCCCCTCCCCGAAAAAATATCCCCTGTAAAAAAAAAAAAACAAAAGAAATAAACTAACTCTGTTTGTTATATCTCCTATTTTTTTTCTTGGTCTTTTTTATTTTTTCACGGAATACAACATCCAATTCATACTAATTAAATAATTAACAATCGTATCCACGGATACAATTATTATCGTTATTAAAATTTTTTTCTTTTTTTTTTTTTCTTGCAAACGTTAAATAAATCCATTTCCAAACGAACTAAAGATAAGATAATCAAAACTTACGGAGATTGGTTGAGAAATTTGTCTTTAGAAATTTCTTGGCTCCACCACTCGATGGCGAACATTTATATATCACGTCGTCATCGTGAGGGATGGCAAACGTAAAGAGGGAATTAGCATAAGACTGAAATTTATTGTCATGGCCGTTTTTCACTTCCCTTTCTATTCTTTCTCTTTCTCTCTCTCTCTCTCTCTCTCTCGCTCTCTCTTTCTTTTCAAATCGGTATATCCCACCACCCTAACACCACCCTATTTGATATTCCTCTGTTCCTCTTTCTCTTTCATCGCGGACGTTCTCGGTCTCAACGATGGTAATAATCTCGTTTTATAAGCAGCTTCTGCCTCTCTTATTGATGTACATTTGTACTTTAAGCGGTGGAAACCCCTTTGTAGTCACCGGCATGGAAGTCGAATCGACCGTTTTCTCATCCCTCTCTCTCTCTCTCTCTCTCTCACTCTCACTCTTTCTCTCTTTTAATCTCTTTTTCTCTATCTCTCTTACTCACTTTCCCATTCTAACTTTTACGGTAATATCTTCCTGAAAGTGGCTACCTTCTTCTCTTCTCTTCCTTTCTCCCTTCTTCCAACTAGTATTTCTCAGTTCTACGTTCTTTTTTTTCTCTCTCTCTCTCTCTCTCTCTTTTTCTCTCTTGATTTACATTTATACTTGAGCCATATTTTCTTACCCACTTTCCTCGCTCATTTTCTTCTCTACTTCAAACCCCCATCTACGACCTCCAACCCACCCCCTCCTCCCCACCGTGGTGGCAGGCATCCAATCGATCTTTATCCAACGTCTCAAACGAATGAACTTTTTCAAAAAATTGTCACCCACCCCCTTATAAATTTATGAGAGAATATATATATATAGAATATAATCGATCGGGTTGTCGTAAAAATCTTTAAAGGGTCGTGAATTTTCGTTAGATTGATCACCCCAACAATATATACGAAAATACTTCATTATATATAAATGATATTAAATAATAATGATTATAGATAAATATATGAAAACTTGTGTATATTATTGTAAATATTTGAATAGTCGAGAATACTCGAGTCAATTTTGAATAATTTGATTTACTAGTGTTTCGTAAAAGGAGGATAAAAAATGTTGATTTCATTTAACGCGAGCAATATCTTGCAATATGAGCAGTACCAATACGTTTGGTAGACGATTTAAATGTATTCGTAGTAAGTATAGTACGGATTCGTTTGTTTAATTTTTACTTATCATTATTATTATCTTGTATTTTATATCATTTTTATACGAATCAAATAATTGTGGAACAAATAATATGATTTATTATGTCGGATCAATGTGTATTCTAACGGGAATTAAATTAATCATTGAAATTTAAAACACTTATTCATGATATTCTTAACAAATCTCGATTAATCTTTAAAATATGCTTCAGTAGGGTATATTTGGAGCATGAAGGGCTGAGGGAGGGACGGGAAAGGGAAAAACAGCTAAATTTTTAACAGAAAATAATATTAGATCGAGTAACTTTTTATGGTTTGTTTATTTTTTAGATAAGCAATGTGTAATATGAAAATTGGTCGTGAAAAAAATAAAAACCAATGGTGAACCTTTTTCCTAAATACATCTTTCAGTTTAAAAAAAGAAAAAAGAGAGATGGTATAAAGGATCCGCTTTATGTTTTTTCTGAATTCTTAAGTATAATACCCATGTAATAAAAAGAAAATTTATATAAAGTATACTTTGCAAAATCACTATTTTTTCAATATCATAATCTCAAAAATCGCCCTAAAAGATATATCAGGTTGGCTTTGGACATTTAAGGCTATTGTATTTTTTTTTTTTATTTGTTTTGTTTCAAACTATTCTCTTCTCTTATAAGATACCCCATTTAACTTGACCATAATAAATACTTTCGTTTTCTCGGATGATATAAAGATATACCTAAAGATAAAATTGCGTGCTTTGAAAAAAGGGGGGAAAAAAAACAGGAAGGATATGAAAATTTGGTATTCAACGTCGCTTTTCTGGAAACGGTATATTTTATGTATATATCATATTATGATAGCTCATAAAAAAAACCAATTCGGTAGATACCATTTACTTGATCCTGACAGACAACGTTACGTTTGAATAGAAAATATGTAGAAGTATTAAATTTATGAGACTCAATACATATGACATATTGTTTAACAAGTCACATTTGTCGTAATCTATAAATCATAGTAAACGTTCGAGAAATGATGTATCTTCCCTATCGAAACGTTTCTTCTCAACATACAATCACATACTCGTTTAACAATATTAAAAAGGAGTATATTTTTGTTCACATTATTGTTAAAAAGTAATTAAGTTACAAATTTAAAAATAAATATAATATATCAATAATTTCCATTGTGACAAATAAATAAGTAGATAATAAGTAGAGATTCATTTCTTTTTTATTTTTTTTTTTTTTTTTTTTTATTATATCTTTACACTATATTTTTCCTTTAATTTTTTATTTTTTTTTTTATTTTATAACACTCTTGTATCTTATCACAAAAAAAAAAGTTATTACTGAATTATAATACGATATATATTTTCTTCCCCCGCTTAGAAATCTCTCATATAATCACGCAGGGAGAGATAAAAGACAAAGCGACGTAACGAAAAAAAAAAAAGAATGAAAAAAAAAAAAGAAAAAGAAAAAAACCGCTTCGTTGGCATCAGTAGTAGTAGTAGTGGTTTCTTCCTTCTTTTATATCCAACGCGTTTCTCACCTCGGGCGCGCCCTCATTTATTAGCGAAGGGAGAAAAACGAGGGAAGGGTCAAATCCCGTCGAAATATCCACGAATTGAAGATCGTTGGAGAAAATATGTGAGCGAACAAGAAGAAGAGGAGGGAAGAGGAGGGGGAAGGGAACGTATCGTCTACTACTCCTCTCTCTCTCTATCTTCCTTTCGTCCCTTTATCCTCCCTTATCCCAGCATCGCATTGTGTGTGTCCCATTGTGCGCTTCGAGTCTGCAGGGGTGGCGAAAATATTTCTCTCTCTCTTGCTCTCTCTCTCTTTTTCTCCCCCTTCTCCTTCTCCTTCCTCCAATTTTTGTTCTCTTTAGTCTCACGCAGGAGGGGTGATCTCGTCAGGGATGCGAAGGATTCAAGGGAAGGGTGCGTTTACGTCCAAGGGTACCTCGTTAGTGACGAGAACCACCACCACCACCACCACCACCACCATCACTACCACCACCACCATTACTACTACTACTACTACTACTATTACCATCAGCATCACCTATACTGATATTATATTGTATTCGTGTTACTGCTACCAATGATGTCAGGATAGTCTACTGTTACCACTTCTCATCCCTTCCATCCTCCACCCACCCTTTCACTCTCGCACGTTGCTCCCTTACGAAGGACCACGTTGTAACGCGTCGCATAAGTGGTGCCTTTCGTAATTTAGCTCGTCGGAAAAAGCGGTATTTAAGTGCGTGTGAGAATCGTTCTGTGTGTGAGTAGAAGAAAGACAGAGAAAGAATGTGAATGAGAGAGAGAGAGTGAGAAAAAGAGAAAATTACTAGGAGAGAATATTTTTTAGTTTTATTCCAACAAGATTTTTATATTTCAAATTCTCTTTTTCTGTCATTCTTTTTTTCTTTTATCTTATTTCAAATATACGAAACATCCTCGTTAAAAATATTCGGCGAGAAATATTTTTTTCAATATAATTCAATTAATTTAACGATTATATTAACCATGAATATGAAAAAAGAAAATTTTATAAATATATATAAATAGCAGTAATTAAAAACCAATGTCGAATCAAGTCGAGCGATACGAATTTCGGCGTACTTAAACTAAAGTAAGAAAAAGAAAGTTTCAAAAAAAGAAAAAAAAAAAAAAGAAAACGTAATTTTCTTCGAACCCTTATGAAAAGAAATTAGAAGACCTCGGGGGCCTTTTCGAGGTCCCTTTTTGGTATTCCAAGGTCCTTTGCTTGTCGTTTAATCCACCACTGATTAAATTTGTCTTTGGTAGGCTAATTTGTTGTAGGAGTTGTGAGTTTGTTTATCTTTGGCATCATTTAGTGACCATAACTATCAAACCCGAATAGCAGTGTGCTCTTTTCAAGTAATTTAACTTCCGGTTACCTCGAGATCTTCTCAAGAGGGCAAAGATAGAAGAAAGAGACGAGTGGAAGAGAGGAAGAGGAAGGAAAAGATCGACGGCTTGAGGAAGAGCTTGCAAGACTGTCCAATTCCATTTATCTTTCGGAGATATACGAAGATATACGAGCACGGTATGACTTGACTCGTTGAAAGCGATCGTGACGTTCAAGTTTCCGCCTCTCTCTAGTAAGACTATTAACTAACTTTTCTCCTGTACAAGAGTGCTAATTAAGATTAACCACGGAGAGCGTCTTGATACGGGTTACTTACCTTCATATTTAAACTTTTTCTTTTTTTTTTGTCAAATAGAACTATGTAGTGTTTTAGAAAAGAACTCTTTTACACGACACGAAACATCAGTTTTATTTGTTAATCCTCTCAAAATACAGTAAATATGTAATAAAAGATTTGTAATTGAGAAAATCATTGCAAATAGTAGGATATATATTTAATTACGTACAAAATATTTATAAGTAAGATTAACCTCTTAAAATTAATCCTAAAAAATAGTTAATATGTAATAAAAGATTAGAGATTGAGAAAAACATTGAAAATTGTAGGATATATTTAATTATATAAAAGTTATTTAGGTAAGTGATTATTAGTATGTGAATTAATGGAATAAATTTAAGGGGTAGAAGTAACATTTTTTTGTTTAATTTGAGATAAATACTAAATACCAAACGTAACGGTGTTTTATGTACATTTATTTGTATCACGGCGGTTCAAATGACCAATCATATATAGACTAATCGAATAATACTTATAAATTATAAGAAATGTTGCGAAAAATTTGACAACCGGTCATGATACGTTTAGTGTTAATTACAAATTGGACAATGTATTAATAATCGTTATTAAAAAATAGTAAACCAAGTCTCATTCGTGACTATGAGCCTGAATAAAAAATACATTTATTATTATTTGATTGAATAGAAAAAATATAATTGGCTTTTTTCTCACGAGTTAAAAGATTCTTATCCACAGATATACACGTAAAGATTGATTAACAATTTTTGAATAATACGGGATAATTCCAATTAAGGAATTAACGTTGTTTTCCCAGTCGAATAGACTTATCCATGTTGAACAGATAGTTTCCCTAATTAACCGCATGTTAATGTAAATTTCATGGTCTTCGAACATAGTCGTGTCAGACTAGTACCGGTTGATTTATTTAAGAGACATTTGCCATTAGCTATTCGAACATGACGGAAATTCTCATTCGGTATATTATCGAATTGTTGTTACATACTAATATAGAAATTGATGATAAATTTGTTGAAATAATATGATATTATATGATAAAAAAAAAATTATTTCCCTTTTGTATAAAAAGAATTGTTAAAATAAAAATTCGTATTTGCTTTAAGTTAAAGTCTAACGTTGGCGTAGAGTTCCATTGGAAAAGTTTTAGTACTAAGCTCGGGATCCACTTAATTAGAGACACCCAGTGACAGTAGCTATGATCAAAGTTATAATTAATTGAAAAAGTAATCTAGTCGCGTATCAACGTAACGTCGCGAACAAACCGTAGTGGAACTCTTTCGTTTCATCGAGAAATCGTCCCCAAACGAGAGATTAATTGACGCACTGGACGAATTTAAAAAGCGAGAAAAAGACAGACAGAAAAGGGACAGAGTTATACTAGGATGGAACATGACGAATAAAAATTAAAAAAAACTGTACAAACGAATGGAGAACAAAAAAATTTGGTCTCGTCCGGAGTACCCCGCGAATGAAATTAAATCCTATTAAAAAAACAACATTGTCCGCTTTGGTAAAAAGGCAAAGAGAGGGAGAGAGATAGATAGATAGAGAGAAGAAAAACTTTGTCGACGAAACCGTTGTAAATAACATGGAATATTACATAACTGAGATACCGAAAAAAAATTAGATTAACAAAAAAAAAGTGACGAGACAAAAATTTGTCAAACTAGACCGCAAAAGATGTTACTACGCTATTCAAAGCAGAAACACGCCTTTCTCGTTGACTTTTAGAGATCCGTTTTGTTTAATATTCGCGAAATAATGAAAGGTTTGTCAAATAAAAACGTAAAACAGACATGAAAGGAAATTAAATCAGTCTAATTGCTTTCTTTTTTCGATCCAACTAAGGGGCTTGCCAACCTTTGGATAGAAACAAACAAGTTTTACTATTTAGATACGATATTGAAGTATGCTTTATGCAATTATAATCTACAAATTTTTGTAGATTTGATTGTGCTGTAAAAAAGTTTTTGGACTAATTAAATATTTAATCTTATTCAATTTTAATCCTATTTTTATATATATATATTTTCATTACAAAATTCTATACAATTTCACTAGTAATAATGGTTTCTCTCTCTCTCAGCTGCTTCAATATTTAATTAATATTTATATCAATGCAAAATTAAACGATATCAAAATCATCTTTTCTAACAATCTATCAATTGATAAAACACAAATATTATCTTATTTCTATTTCAAACGAAAATACATAATATTATTCTATATTAATAATATAAATTCTCAAACTCAATCAAAAGTAGAACATTATTGATACCAAAATGCGAATATCGCAAAAACTTTAACGATTAGTCCAAACTATTTTTTTCTAAAACGAAATACAAAAAGTATAACTTTTATCAAAAAATTATTATCTCAACTCTGAAAACAAAGGTATTTATTTTACGATTATTTTAATATATCGAAATAAGATACTTTCCAACGATCGTCTTTATTATGAGTGGTGAATATTCCTAAAAAAAAAAAAAAAAAAATAGGAAGGATCGGAAAAGAGTTGAGGAAGACGAGGGTACGGGAAATTTCTAATTTGCGGTCTCGATACGTTCTATGCTTGGAAAAAGCATGACGCTACCTCGGATGCTGTGTTGATCGAGACACGAAAGTTCGCGATAAATCTCTCGCGAGAACTGACGGAAGATGCCGGGAACAGTCATTTCCGGGGCTTCCCTCTCCGGTTGCCGGTCTTCTTCCTGCCCTCCCCCTCCCCCTCCCCCTGCCCCTGCTCCTACCCCTGCCCTTCTATCTATCACTCTCTCTTTCCCTCTCACACTTTCGTATCTCATGCTCATTTCTATCTACCTTCCCACCTCTCTCTGTCTCTCTCACTCTCTGTTTCTTACTTTCCGTTTCAAAAACGAAGAAGAAGTTACGAAGACGTATCGATCCTGCGTATTACGCCAACGGGATTGCCTTGTTATCGATGTAAAACAAGAACTCACCCCTCTGTTCGAGCCCTCTGACATGTCACGACACTTTGCTAGGAAATAGAATTGTCAAAATCGACATTGAATTTAAATTCACATCAGTCGCGATCAGTTGGAAGTGTTCTCTTTTCTTTTTATTTTTTTCTATTTCTCCTTTCTATTTATAAAGAATTAATCTTCATCTTATATACATATAATATAATTCAAGTATTAATGTTTTCTTAATTTACTTATATTTTATTGTGACACACGAAAAAATATGTATCTGAATATGTAAAAAATAATGAATTATATATATATAATATTTTGTTTTGATATTAAATTGTAATCGAGTAAAAACATTATTTGTAATAACTTGTAACAAGTATTTCAACTACTACTATAGGCAAATTAAGTTCCTGGAAAATTTTATAATCATCGCAAAGATAAGAACAATATAAAACGAATTGGTCGAGTATCAAAGTAGGATAAAAGTTAAATTCTATTGAGAAAAGGAACAATTATGACTACAGTCGATTGTCCATCTCCGTGGAGAATCATTTGAGCTGAACTTTAAATTGAACTTTACTTTGAATTGTCCAACTTACGAATGGCTAACGATTTTTAAACGAAAGATTTCAATTTGACTTTTTGAAACTACAAAGTACTAGATAAATTATGAAATCTTCTCTATTCCTTTTACAAATATTATTTCATTCATTCGTTCTAATTTAATTGATGAATATTCTATTCTAATTACTTTGTGTTCTTTTAAGTATACTATAATTCTATTTCGTTATCAACATTATTATTATCATCACGAATTGATTTCGTACCAATTACGAAAATATTTATCGTAAAAGAAAAAAAAAAATTATTTTTAATTCCATTAAAATGTTTCATTATTCATTTTACATTACCTAAGAGAAGATAATTATGGTTCTATTTGCGGATGACACAGTTCTGTTATCATCGGACAATGATTCTTAAAACGCGACTGAAATACTCCAACGTTAATTGCATATGCTAGAAAGATAGTGTCCGAAAGTGGCGTATAAATATCAACGAAAATAAATAGGCGTATACATAACCTTTCACCTCACACTGCACTGGTTATCAGTGAAACAATAATTCCAATCAAGGATTCGGTCAAATACTTAGTTATGATACTGGATAAAAAGCTGACGTAGATACAACATAATATCCAATTTAAAACAACTTATCTAAAAGAAAAAGAATTAGAAAGTTATATTGGCTAATTGGCAGAGTATCCAATTGTAAGTTAATTCTAAAAAACAAGATTTTTATTTACAAAACAATTCTGAATCCTATATGGACTTATAGAATTCAATTATAGGGAATCGTTGGTAACTAAAACATTGAAATTCTACAAAGATCTCAATCAAAAACTTTGCGAAACATTTGCAATGCTTTCTGGTATGTAACAAATAAAAGAATCCACAAAGAATTCCAACAGTAAAGGAAGAAATTGCAAACTACTATTATCGTTACTACATTCGCTTAACTAACCATCGTAATCCCTTAGCAAATAATTTGCTAGAAAACGCAGATTCAGTAGGTAAATTAAAAAAGTTTCTATCCTTCTGATCGAGGAATACGATTTAGTTAAACTTATAATATGATTATTCTATTACAATTCTATATATTGTAACGTTATTTTGAATCAACTCATGTTTTAATGCATCCACGTCGACAAAAATTCTCACCGATTATAAAATATACAATTATATATATTGTATTAAAAATAAAAACAAAAAATCAAATTCTTTTCATATCTGAAGAATTCTTTTAACACTAATCGATTTATTTTATATAAACCGATTGAATCAATAGTTCGTTGTCCTTCCCTTTAAATGAATAATTGCTCGCTTAATGCTATCGCACGAATGACTTTGCGGAACAATTCAATTTGAAAATAAATCCATTGATATTTCAGGTAAATAGAAATTTCGCGTTCGAATATCGATCACTTACTAGTATAAACATTTCTGTTAAAAGTCAAATTCTATTCTTCATTCTGAAATGATTATGAAAACGTTGAATCTTGACGGAAATCCAATTTCAAATTTATAATCCACCCTAAATACGTTATTCTTCCCTTTAATCTCTTTCTTTTACATATTCTCTTTTATTCCCTCTCTCTCTCTCTTTCTTTCTCTCTCTCCGACTTTCCCTTCTATAAAATTTACACGTTCAACGATTTAACGAATGACAAGGGTTTAAATATTTTCCGAAATACAAATTTTTACTAAAATAAATCTCTATTCAGTGCAAGCTAGCACGATAAATTTTAATCGATAAATAATCACACGTAAAATATTTTCACAAATATAAACACAAATTAATTTATCTTTATTTTTATTATATTTTAATATTAATACATCTCAATGTAGTCAAATAAAATTAAGTACATACTTTATGATGTTTGTTTGCACCATAACCATACCATTAAGAAACATTTCATTGAATGTTTTCATTATTACATAATAAATAAATTAATTATTCAATAATTAGTAATAATTTAATATCCTACATATATTATCATTTATTCGATTCACACTTTTTTTAATATTATCGACAACTTTTGGTATTTAATAATTTTCCATAGTATATTTTGAAAAATAAATATTTAAAAATATATTGTATATTTATTATATATAAATCACATTTTCTCGTTTGATTTTTTTTCGAGATACATATCTTTAAATTTCGTTTGATATAAAATAGGGTTAGCTGAAAATCCCATCGATTGAACAAACTTACGAAAAAACGGACGTTCACCGAGCTAAATTCTTGAAAAGTTTCGAAAAGCTCCGAGATTTTCTTTACTCTTTTTCGTTTTTTGTTCTTTTTTTTATCCTTTTTTCGTCGACACTCTAGATAAGCTTCTCTGCGTGATGTGCCAAGAACCTTCTCGACAATTTATATAGGTCAATGCTCATTTATACTACTATTTCCGATGTAGTACAATTAACTCTATACATTCTTTTTCGGCCCTTTCCTACCCCTTTCTCTCCGCCCTTTCTCCTTCATGTAATTTCGTGCAAGACAAAGAACATCCAGTCGGAAAATAAAAGCTGATCTCTTCCCTCCTCGACGTATTGTTTTTTAATTTGTATTTTCGTTCGAGATTATTTATATGAATTATAAATTATTTATATAAACTATATAATTTTTATCCAATTTTTTGTTTTTTAAACTTCTTTTCACACTACATTGATTATTTCACGTGTCATTTTATCTTCAGTTCTAATTCGAAAGCTCGATATTTATGATATGAATAATGTTGTCTCACACGTTAAAGCTAATTACGCAACTAATACATAAACTGATTTGAACTACTATATAGAGTCACTATTTTAATCGGATTTTTTTTTCATTAATACGAAACTATAAATTAGTTTCCTTTTCTTATTATTTGTATTTCAACACATATCCAATATGTTAGTAAATATATATATATAATTATTACATGAATAAAATAATTAAATTATATACAAATATATATATACGTATGTACAGTCTCTTTAGTAGTATTGAATGAGTGTGAGAAGGTGTTAATAAAAAAGTATACGTAAAAGGGAGAATAAAAAAACGAATATAAATCTACGTGGATCAATTTAAATCTTGTTTTAATATTATATGATATCTCTCTTACGTTATTTTCTGACTATATTATTATAATTCTATTACGTGAAATCAACTATTATATCGATTCTATTTAACTTTTATCTTCTTTCTATTACCTATATTCTTTCCACACTCTTTTACTATCGAGCTTACTTTATTTTTGTTCTATCGACAATAGGGGATTAAAAAGCAACCACGGAATACCAAAGGGACCCCTCAAGGTTTTAAAATTTCTTTTAGATAAAGGCTCGGAGATAACCAAATTACTTTTTTATTAATAAATTCAAGATTATATGAAACTTTTCATTTTTGTAATGCTTACAGCTTGTGTGGTATCTACTCGACTTGATCAACCACTGATCGAAGAACACGTTAAACGATACGTGTGAAAAAGAAAACGAAATCTTTTTTTTTTTTCATTTCTATCGTTGTATTGCGAAGAAAAATTCATCTTTCTCTTTCATTCATCCACTAAACTACGTTTTCTCTCTCTCTCTCTTTCTCTCACACACACACATTCTTCGTTATTCATTTTTTCGTTCATTCGTTCGTTCTTCACAAGAGAGACTACTCGTGCTCGTTTCCTTCTCTCCCACCTTTTTTTTCTTCCTTTTTTATTTTTTTATCCTTCCTCCTCGGTGCTTCTACCCCACGGAAACTCATTTTCCGCATCGGCAATCCTTGAAATTGTCGCGAATCCTTCTCGGAGGAAGGCACGAATTCGTTCGCGGGACCATTTTTGTACCGGAAATAGATACGTAAGAAGTTACTAGCTTGAAAAACGAAGGCTACCACCTTAAAGATCGCATACCGGGTCATTTTTTCCTCGTTGCGTAAACTTTTCGCAAATAACATTTCTTCCACGTTGAAACACGATATTCTTTTTATTATTATTTTATTTTTTCTGTTTGTTTCTCTCTATTTTTGTGAATTTTTTTTCTTTTTACATCTCGTCTTTAAATTATTATATTTGATCCGTGTTAGATAATAAAGAATAATATTATAAAAATAATTGAATTTTTTTTTTTACTACTTTTCAAATATTTAACTGTTCGGAAACGATGGAAAATATTTTTGTTTATAACATCTTGCATAATATATATATGAAACAATAATAATAATATTAATAATAAATAAAAGTAATCGTATAATCGTACTATAAATAAAAAAAAAAATTTGCAGAAGTTAAATTATAAAATGTATACCTAAATGTATACCTTATTCTTTGATCTACGGAGAAGGGTAAATTATTTTACACGATACTTTTATGCTTTGTTTACGTAATTTAATTTTAAGCGGTTGGAAAATATTTTCTTCTCTATAATCTTTATTGAATTTACCGTGTTTTCGACAATACGTAAAGTGTGATAAAGACAGAATTTCCAGTGAGTGCTGCTACTTAGTGCCAGTTAAAAAGAATAATTAATTGCTTTGAAGTATGATATCTACAACGACAGTAATAGTATTTTGTTAACAACAACATAGTATATTATAGTTTTTATAAAATTCGAATTAATATTTTTATAGTATTATGTATATATACTGGCTTGATTTCATATTTGTAACATTTTTTTTTTTAGTATTGATAGACTTGAAATATGCGATTTTGTTTGGTGTATATAAAGAACTGCATATAAAAAAAAAACACTCGACGTAAATCAAAGAACGGATTATAAAAATTGAATTACATTAAACGTGTTTTAAAATAAATTTCAACTTTTAACATTTTAAATGTTGAATGATAATTATGTATTCATATATCATAACACAAAATAGTCATTTATAAAAGTACAATTTAACAATTCGCTTTCAAAGATATTTGCATATTTCAAATTTACGACACGTATACTCTGGTGTAAAATAAATTCTACACATTTCTACAATTTTTGTTTGAATAATATTATTTAAAAGAATAAATTCGATCTACTTTTCGCATGAGTGCATGTGTGGATGCATGTAAAAATATAAGCAAATAAATATATGTGCTTACCGATTGTCGAGTTAAAAAAGAAAGGGGAGAAAAATTGTTCTCGTTTTCGTACACGATAGATTTCCAGGAATTTATTATATGCCGATCCATATGTTAGTATTTTTAGGAATAATATGAAACACCTTCCCTGTATATATGTTAGTAATATTTTTCTGAAAAAACAAAAAAAAAAGAATAACTTTTGATGGAAATGGAATTTTCCAATTTTATTTCAGATTCTGTTAACATGACATTTTCTAGATATTTGTGTATATATATGCGTGTGTGCGTGTGAGTAAACTTTTTTGGATGATAACAATAAATTGCTTAAATGAAATCTAATCAAATTGTATGAAAAAAATGTATTTCCAAATGATATTTAAAATTTTTAACTGATCGATTGGAAGCTTTAAAAATAGCATTCTATTTTTACCAAATATTTTAATATTAAAAATGGACAAAGTGAAAAATCCGATACTAATAAAATTTGACAAATAACTTTTGAAGGATGCAAATATTTTGTCATACATATGTATACATGTATTTTGGAATGATTTTTTAAACAAAATTTATAAAAAAATATATTGCAAGCATGTATATAATTTAAGTCGATTGTCTGATCATTTCCTATATACGTTTTGAATGTATTATAAATTATTAAATATTATATTATACATTTATATATAATAAAACAACATTTTTGTGTAAGTTATATGAAATTATCAAGAAAACTTTTACATTAATACGTAATTAAATTGATAATAATTTCAAAATAATATAATATGGGAAAATAATTCTGTTTTACAAAATAAAAATGCAATATAAGGATAGTTGTGCATAAAAGTGTGAAACGAATGCAGCTATTATGCAGAATGTAAATACGGAAAAATCATCTCGATGATAGAACTAAAGGAGACTCAGGAGAGCATAATCCTCTGCAGGGGTCAAAGTTGAATAAGATATTCCCCTAGGTCGTGGTTAAAAGAAGAGAGAGACGAGTATATCTTCTATTAGCCTAAACGATAATAGTTCAAAATATATATTAATACTGATTAACATTGCACACATTCAAATATTCTATAAAATTCATTAACAAAATAATTCAAAGTTTATTTTTCAATTAAAAGAAAGAAAACAAAAAATTTATCAGGATATTATTATATTGTTAGATATAAGCTGTATTGATTTATAGATAAATGTTATGGGTTATACATAAATATTGTTTTTTTTTTTTTTTCACTTTAATTCAAATGGTCCAGCAGGATTTATTCGATAACAAATATAAACGCATAAATAATGCATTGAATGTCATTCCTGATATTATCGCATTTTATAGTATAAATATAATATAAAAAAAAGCTTTATTTTATTTATTATAAATTAAAAAGTATCTACTTTATATATTACATAATTTTGCCTATAATGTTTCAAATAATATATATGACAATTGAAATAAATTGATAAACTAATTTATTTTCATCTAATATAAAATATCACTTATGTAAAATATAACTCGTAATCGTATGAAAAATAATAATTCAACATCTAAATATTATATACCATTATATTTAACAATAAATGTTTGCTTAATTTTTTTTCTATTATATAATTTGAGACATATTGCAACATAATATAATAAAAAAAAGCTTTTTAAATATTCACAAAGAAAAACTAAATAAAGAAAGATCCTTTTAAAATGTAACTTATGCTATTTTATATTACTTCAGAGCGAACGTTTTATTTTTTTTAATTTGAAAAATGATTTCAATATTTTTTTTCTTTTTTTTTTTTTCTTCAATTTAAAAATTATATTCGCAAACGCGAGAAAACCATCTTGAAGCTTTAAGATTAAATTTCACGCTCTTAAAGAGCGATTGAGCACGAATAGAACACACCATTATTCTCGCCTCGTTCTACTACAAACCACATTCTACAAACTCACAAAGTTTTATTCAGATCTATGAGTTTGGGTTAGCTAGAGATCTTCCTGAGAGAGATAAAGCCCTAAGAAATCTAATTGTAAGTATTATATCACTTTTGCTGAAAAAAAAACAGAAACAGAAAAATCTCAAATCAAATAAAATAAAATATAAATTTATTGACCTATTCACATTCAACAAAAAATATAATAAATTTCGTTTGTTTGTTTGTTTGTCAATTATATTTGGACTATGTTATATATTTGTAACAAAGACTTTGATTCTCTATTTCTAGAAGTTAATATAATACTAACAATAAGATACAACGAACAGTTATTTTGGTCCATTAATGGCACACTGCCAGTAGTTTTTAGTACGTATTTATATAGATGTCTATGCCAATTTCTTTTCTAGGATTTTTTTTCTCTCTTTTTTATAGGTCACTCTGACAATTTATTTTCAGGGTAACAATGTACCTTGTTTTTCTGTACATATAACTAAGTCATTTTGTTTATTTTTTTTTGCCGAATGACTTAACATCGCATGAGTTTTTCTTTACTTATTTATATACAATAATGGATTTACGGAAAAATTTGGAAAACCGATTATTCGAAGTTCGAATTATAAATTGAATTAATTTTAAATAACCATTAATTAATATTTAGTAAAAATAAATCATAATTATTAGTAGTTTTCTAATTTTCATTAATGAACAATTTGAAACAATACAACGAACGATATAATCGAAGATATTTTTAGTGGTAATTATAATGTCATTGTATTTTTTATACTGAAATTTAAATAATACAACATAAAATGTTACAAATCGAAATTCATTTAAATCATTCTTCTCACAGTATTTAAAAATCTACTGAATGAAATATGCGTCTTTTTATTCATTTATTTAATGTACAGTGGTTTCAGTCTGAAAAAAAAGCAGAGGTTTTAAAATCTTATAATAATTTAGGTCGCGGTAAAACGACAAACAAATGTGTTGGTTCATGCGGAAAAAAGGTTGAGAAACGCTGTTATGTAGGTGAATGGAAACTCTTAAAGACGATATATTACTATCGAAATAAATCGTATTACGTATTGGAAATTTATTATATTCTTCAAATTTTTGTTTCTCAAGATTAATCACGAAGTACACGATACGAAATGTATAATCCAATTAAAACCATATAGAGATTTGGAAAGAATTATATTAAAATTAGATTGAAATTTGTAAATTGAAAAAAATGTAATTTAAAATTTATCCAACTGGAATGAAAAAAACTCGTTCTACTTTTGCGTATTTCTAATTTAAGATAATAGATATAAGTAAATTTTATTAAAACCGTATGAAAGATTAATTTATAAAATTTGTCAACGTAACAATATTGTCCATAACACCAACAACACCATACCTCAAAGATTTAAATATCAATAAAATAAATATAAAAACTTGATACAATCTTCTGTTATTTTTCTCTTAACACTTTATTAACATACAAAATAAAAATCTAAATAAAAGTAACGAAAGGTGGGAAAAAAAGCATGATAAGATCAAAAAAAACCTTCCCGTTAACCTTTGATTCCCATTTTCGGTAGGAGTAAACGAACAACAACTAGCATTTAATGTCAAACATAAATCGTTATACAAGAAGGGGTGTATAAGAGGAACACGTAACGAAGGATAACGCGAGCAAGACATTAGAGTAGATTTATAAATTCGTTGAATAATTCATGGAAAGCCTTATTTTTATGGGTCTTGTCCTCCTCTTTGTACGTGGGTAACACCAAAGGGCCAGTATTCGAATGGTTTGAGCAAAAGCTGACGCCGAGGGACCGTTAGCTAAATCGAATCCGATCCGACTTTTTATCTTTCTCACTCTTTCTCTTTTGCACACACATATATATACACACACACATATACGATCACATATTCCTTTATCTTCTCGTCATGAATCGACCACTGTTCTTCGGCCATGAATCGCCAAGAGATGCAGGCTTCTCCAGTAATCTCTGATCTGGGAAAACGATGGAGCATTGACCTTCCATTCCAAGGTCGAGTTAAAAAAGTCAAATCGGCTAAATCGAATCTGAATTTGTTTATATTTGCTTATTTGTTTTAAGTATGCATATATTTATATATAATATTAAAACTGAACATTTTACATTTTACTTTTTCCGATAGATAGAAAATAATAATTATAAATTATAATGCAATGAAATAAAATATTATTACTTCATATTTTATATAATAATATAATAAATGTGTGGGGTGTAATATATTATATGTGCGTTACATGTTGTATTTACTTTGATTATCTTTTCAGTACCAATTTATATGATTTTTTAATGCTACGTTATTGACTTTATGATATTTTATATAAAATTATGAAATAATAAATGTTAAAATACATATGAAATGCTTTTTAAAAAATGTGAAGTAAAAATTAATAAATATAATGTATATATATAGGTATATATAAAGTGTAACGAAATAACATTTTCATTAAATTAATGACTTCATATTCGACGTACTAAATGGATACCTTTCTATTAAATTAAAATTACATTACTGTTATGAAAAAACAATTTAAAAGATATAAATCATATAGAGTGATTTTCGAGAATCACTTCCGTGAATATACAAAAACAAGATATCTCGTTTCATTGGGTAGAATAAATTTTCTATAATGAAATAAAAAAACATTTTGATTACGTATTCTTCTTTCGTCAAAAAATTCAATGATTATCACATTATATCAAACGATTATTATTATTCTTTATTTCGTAGAAAAAATTCAAAAGATGAAAAATTCAAGATGAACCAAGAAAAAAGAAATAAGAAAAAAAGAAAAAGAAAATAATAGAATAAGGTAGAACAAAAAGAAAGAAAGAAAGAAAGCAAGAAAGTAAGAAAGATAGGAAAAGTTATTTTTCTGAATTTATCAAGATCAAAGTTAAATATATCGAAGAGAAGAAATATAGACTAGGGACGTTAGTTAAATCTACGAGAAGAGGAAGAAAAAGGGAGACGGAGAATATCGCCCTGAGGTCGCACGAGCACGAAAGTAACTCGATCAGATATTCGATTTGACTAACAGTCCCATAGTGCTTGTATTCTGAATTTACAGGACTGACGTGATATACACCCAACCCACCAAAACGTGAATCCTTTCGGATTCTAACTCCCTGGAGTAGTTCATTTAGCAGCCTAGAAACGTTCGTATGAAAGAAAGAAAAAGAAATTCGATTCTTTGATTTTTCGCGACGAATCGTGAACGTTAATATCATTTTATCTCAGGTAGTTTGGTTCTTTATTTTTTTTACGAATTCTTCAGATCCTTTCGTTCTGAATCCTAATTCTTACTATTTGTAATATTATACTGTTTTTTACAATATATATTTATATTACGGTTAGGTATTTAATTGTAAGTAATCGTGGTTGAAAAATTTTGCAAATATATATTATTTTCGTTTGCATATGTGTCATTGATATGTCAAATCGATTAACTTTACGAAACAAAAAGTAAAGATAATTGATAAAATAATATACACTGTTGTATCATTTATTATTTCACCAACATAAAATTGTTCTCATTTAATATTAATTAAACATCATTACATGGTAAATTTAATTTAAGTATAAAAAATTAAACATCGAGATCACAAATGATCGTTTAATAAAATTGTTAAATATTTTAAAATTGTAATATCAACATCGTATACTTTTAAAAATATAAAACAAAATGTTTATTTCTTGTAACACAAAATAACAAACAAAAGTTTTATTCATTTTATTACAAATTCTCAAAATTTATTTATCATTTATCTTATTGCAATTATAATTTGTACCACTAAAAACGAATCAATTTTATCATTGATGAACATTAATAAACGTAGATAACAAAAAAGAACTGCAGCAAGTATTGCGAAAGGAGAAAGATTTTCTTGAAAATAAATCGAATTCTATTCGATATAAGAGTTAGACAGAACGATGCATTTATTAAAACGAATCATCGTCTACGTTTTGTTCGTACACCACAGGCAGCCTCTTTTATTTACTCTTCACTCGAGAACGAATAAGCGAGCAATCAAATGATATCGAAATAGAAAGAAAGATAAAGAAAGTAAAGAGACTAATCGATGAAGCAGAAATAATACCTCGTAGTATATCGATGAGTGGTGGGGGGGTTTGCACGTTTCGTCGTCTCATATTCTATACTTATATATATAGATATATATATATATTTTTTTTCTTCTTCTTTTTGTTTTTTTCATTTTCTTTTTTCTCTTTTCTTTCTTTTTCCCTTGACGAAACGAGATTCTCTTTGAGGGCGGGCCTTAGGGAATATCCGTTAGTTGGTTTGAACGTAGCAACCGTTGGATACATTTACGAAGAAGCGTAATGGTGTAAGAACTTTTCTCTCTCTTTTTCTAAATAGAAAAAGAAAGGAAAGGTGAAAAAGAAAGAAAGAAAGGAAGAAAGAGTAAAGACCACGGGACGATAAACCTGTTTGACACTTCAGAATGTTACACTTCCACATCCGACTATTCTTATACTTGGTGAAAAATCCTCCGAAAAATATCTCTTCTTTTTTTTATTTCTCTCTTTCTCTTTCTCTTTCGAACGTTTACCGCTCTTTCCTTGACGATTACCTTCCTTCCTCTCTTTATTGAACTGGAACAACGCCTTTTTACAGTAAAGCTGAAAAGTAAACGTTCGAGAACGTTTTTCGTTCGTACGTTCGTTCACTCGTTCGTTCGTTTGTACGTTAAAGTACGAAGGATTTTATACGGTGAATGAATTTTTCACATATCTGACTAAAATTCCTCCTTCCCTTCCGTAACGTTTGAACTTTATTTTCTCTTTCGGTTTTTTTTTTTCTTTTTTTTAACTTTCTTTTCTCTTTTTGCTTCATCCTTTATCTTTCCCATCAAATCGTTCTTTCGTTCGTAACAACCAACAACAACCAACAACAACCAACAACAATAACATCGACCAACATAAACGGCGGAGGATAAATGAAAAGAAGAGAAAGAATTGAAACCCTTTTTTCGAGGATTTTTCTATCGACGAAACTCCGATAATCCTTCGACGATTCGAATCCTTTTCTAAAAAAATGCCATCAAAGTTAACACCTCGTTTAAACAAGCTCGTCAGGAATACGCGTGAGTGGTGAAACGCGGGGGTTAGAGGGGGAGGGTCGGGAGGGAGGACCGTCAAACACGGGTGGTATGCAACTACGCGTTAATAGTAGTTTTCAATTCGACGCAAGATTTTACGGGTCATGGTACTATTTACAATGGCCTGCGTCAAATTCGCGTAGCCCTTTTTTTTCTTCTTTTTTTTCCTTTTTTTTCTTTTTTTTTTTCGCGTACTCGTTATATGCCACCACACGCGCCTAAAATGTTATCTGCAAAAACGAATATTAAAAACGGAAATGAAAAATTTTTTCGGTTAGTGTAAAAAATGAAAAAAAAAAAATGAAATTTCACACGATTTTACATTGGTACTACATATGTCGGTCATCGATTTGTCATATGTTTCAGTTTTAACCTTTAACCGCAATAGATACAAATTTATATCTTTTTTATCTCGCGAATATATCCCGTGTATATTCTATGTAAATATTAAATATTATTATCGATCATTTGACAAATCAATTTATTGATTGCATTGTAAAATCATTTGGACGCATTATTTGATTGGAATAAAATTTCTTTCTCTTTTTCTTTTTCTTATTTCCGTTAGGACAAACCTCTTATTCACAAATGCAGATAAAAATGTTAATTAAAACTAATTCATCGCACGTTTGACAAGATATATCAATATTTTCCGTATTTATCAAAAATCATTCATAAAACTTACAATAAGCTTCGTTTAAACGAAAGTTATAAAATTTGAATCAAAAATTCGAAAACATTTATCCGCGAATTGAATTAGAAAATTCTTTCTTTTCTACTATTTTTATTTTTATATATGTAATATCACCTGTATACATATATATATAATTTCCAAATGATCTCATCAAAAAATAAATGGAGTGCGGGTGGGGAAGGGGGATGCAAAAGAAAAAGGAAACAAAAAAAAAGAGGAAAAAGAAAAATTGTCGATAAAAAGTAGCCAAGGAATAAATAAATAGTAACCCCGGTTTCCGGTAGGGCTGGAAACGTGTTCGTTGAAAAGACTGAAGACTGGGAGTGAGAAAACGAATGGGGGGAAAAACGAAAGGAAAAAGAAATAATGGTAGGGGAAATAGAGGACGCAAAAGTCACGTAGAGTCGCTTTGGTCCATCGACGATGACGGAGGCTGTGCTGCACCAGTCGTCGAGACATCGAATTATCGCAAAGTTTCCGACCAAGTCGGAATACGAATGAATCTAGTTTCGAGAAAACGCTTCCCCCTATATATATATATATCTTTTTATATCGTTCTTTCGTTCTTTATCGGTATAGAAGAGTATCAAAACCACTGGACATATCGGCCAAAATCGAAAAAGCGTACGTGAATCGAAATAAGTTACACGAATATTCCTATTTTTCTTGTTATCTTTATATATCTCTTTCCCTATCTCTTTCTATTATTACAACGACCTCGTCATCGATTTAAATTACAAATTTACGTCCAATTTTAACTTGATTTATACGCAAATTCCTTTTTTTCCTTGTCTTTTTAATTAAATTTGCGTCGTTAAAGTGGACTACTTTTTCGATATTATTCTTATTAACAACAACAAAAATAATCTCTGTCAATAATTTATTAATATTCGTTTTAGAGTTTCGAAAATAATTGTCCAATATAGTTTATTTGTCAATTTAAAATAAAAGTAAATGTTTAATACTAAACCTATCACGCGAGATCAAATGACAACTTCATGTAATTTGTAAAAAAATGCTATATAAATGCATAAAATGTACATTATTGACGGAAACTAATAATTCAATGTGGCTATAGGCCGTTGATTATATAAATATATATTATTTTTATTAATACAATTTCTTTAAATTCGTTTCGATCAAATTTAAATTCTGATTTTAATTAAAATTGTTTTTTTCTTTTGCTTTCATTTTTGTTTCTTTTTCTTTTATATTTTTATATCGTTACAGGATATCTTCTCGAATGGTTTCCATTTCTCTCTTTTTTTCTTTTTCATTTTTAAATTACTTCACTTCCACCAATTTATACGAAATTGTTTTTAATTTTTGTTCGATTTATTTGAACATTCGTTACTTTCTTTCTTTCTTTCTTTCTTTATTTTTTTTTCCTTTTCAATTTATATTTTTGATATCGTCGAGATATCTTCTCGAATTGTTTTTCTCTCCTTACCCTTTTACTTTTCTTTATCTATCTTTCTGGTACTTCATCCGTCGCAACATAAATCTACGTGATTTTTATGCGAACCCGACGGTAAGGCTGTTGCACTCTTCTTACCAGAAAAGAATACTTCTCTCACGTACGGTATAAAAAATATCGTCTCTGTATATTTTCTTCATCTTTTTCATCTTTCTCATCTACCAGAGATACTCTATACTATTTTTTAATTTTCTTTTTCTTTTTAACAATGATCTCTATTAATAGTAATTAAACTATTATAATATATATATATATAACTTTTTCTATTCCATCGATCTTGTTACAATAATATAAATCTGCAATACATTTAATACAATAAATTTCAAAGAAAATGATTACAACATCATATGTCCTAACAAGTTCCTTCATTAAATTCATACTATTTATAACTATACAATATCTGATCAATATATAACAGAAAATTCGAATATTTAATAAAGATAATCTATGATTTTGTTCATTTATAACACTCTTTCTTATAATATCACATTTCTATAATAATAATTCGCGTAAAAAATAATTTATAAGTAATTAAATACAAATTTGATGTTACCATACGTTTTGTTTAATGTACAATTTTGGAAAAACCTTGGAGAAATAAACTATCGATAAAACGAGAGAACAACGGTCGTAACGAGAATCAAAAGAGGGAGAGAGATAGACAGATAGAGAGAAAGAGAAAGAGAGAGAAATAAAAAGAGAATCAGGGAGAGGGGTGGGATGGGGTAAAAGGGGGGAAGCTTCACGTAGGTGGGACGATTGGATTAATTTATCGTGCGTAACGTCGCCCGGGGCTTCCTTCGTAAAAGAGGGGAGATTTTTTCTCCTGGTTCCTGTTTTACCTTCTCTCTCTCACTCTCCCTCTTCCCCCTCAGTCTCTTTTTTTTAGTCCCTCTTCGTCCCTGTCTTTCCCTGTCCCCTTTTTTTTTTCCTTCGTTGTACAGCTGGCAGCATTCATCGTCGTTGCTCTGTCCATCACATTTACTCACTCACTCACTCACTCATTTTCTCTCTCTCTCTCTCTTTATCTCTCTCTCTCTCTCGTTATCTCTCACACAAATACCGTTACTCTCGTTTCGTTGTTGTGTTGACGTTGTTCTTGTTCCTTGTAACGACGGTAACACGCGCGAAAAAGGTCGAAAATACGGCTCGGGAACGAAAATAAAAAGTTGAAAAAAGAAAAAAAAGCAAAAGAAAAAAAAAAGTAGGATTAAACAAAATACGAAAAGAAACGTAGTAGTGGATACTCGATTCGCGATTCGATTTACCAACCCACGACGTTCTCTGTATGTCTGGTGTATCGTTCTGACAACCCTCCCTTCCTCTTCCCACTTCATACGGCCTCCATCTTTCCTACGGATTCGACTCTGACTGTGCATAAATATGTATTATTTATAATAAAACAAATAGTTATTATTGTTAATTCGTGATAATCGCAAAATTACGAGCGTTGGAGATAAGTGAAAATTTATAATTATGAAATGAAGAAAAAAAAGAAAGAATTTCGAAAACAATTGAATACATAATTATTCGCATTACGCGCGTTTAAGATACTTACAATTAGAAAAATCGTTGATACAAACAAAAATTGTGGAAAAATAAAATGTAAAAGGTAACGGCATTAATATTCGATAACAATTATTAACACGATTCTTTCATATTATATTATAACGAATTGAATAGAAAAATACGGTATCGCGTAACTTTGACAAATCGTATACACAGAGTCAGGATAAGTATCGATCAATTTATTCGTATACAAATACGTAAAAGGTTGTTATTTTTAACGCGAAAAATATCCTGCGGGGGGTTTCTTTTTTTTCTCTCTCTCTCTCTCTCTGACGAAAAATGTTGATAGCTCGAATGGGTAATCTCGATTTATTAGATCGTAATACACTGGAAGAATCCAGTAAACCCTTATTAACATAAACGATAAGATTTCACGTACTCGTAATTCTTCCTCTCTTTCTATCTTTCTATCTATCTCTCTCTCTCGCTCTCTCTTGCTCTCTCCCTCTTTCTATTTCACCCTCTCTCGCATTCAAGAAATATGCGGAGAGTTTGAAATATCGTATCGAGTACGCTCCTGGCAAATAAACGGAGGGATTCCAACGTTGAGAGAGAGTGGTATTTCTCTTGGGGGAAGTACGTCGTTTACAAGCGGAGTATATATTATCGTTGCCCTATCGCGAATGGATTAATTTTGGCGAGATTCGAGTCTCGGACGAAGTCCGAAAAGTAACTTCCAAGGAATTCTATGAAATTCTATACGAAATTCTATACGTAAAATCATAATAAACAAAAAAAAAAGAAAAATACAATCGACAGATAAATAACGTAATAATCTTTATATTAATTTTAATTGATTATAATAGGATTTGAACGATTATAATGATTATATTTAGAATATTTCTTTTTTTTTTTCTTTTTATCAATTGTTATATATAAGTATAAGATGTGTTTAATAGTATTGAAAAGATAAGTATCTCGTAAATAGAAATGTGTGATAACGTTTAATAATAATATTTTTTAAATCTATTACGTGAATTGTTAATACGATGCATTTTATTCGAATTCATCGCGGTTGACAATCCCGTTAAGGAATAAATTCCTCATTGAAAAAAAATCACACTTGCTAATTTGACGTTATGTGAACGAGAGATCATTGACATCTACAGTTACCTTTTATTTTCTTTTTTTCTCTGACCGATTATTCAAGAGTACTACTGCCAGGCATTCAAATGTATCGGACATGAACAACATACCTTAATCTGTTTTCCGTGTGTATCGTCATTTACCGTAAGGACGTAAACATTCGTGTTGTTCCTATTCTTTTTCTTTCTAAACACGTCCACCGATCGGATAAAATTTCGAAACGCGTTGGGTTTTGTTTAACATGATCTCGGATGTCCTTGTTTTTTACTTACCTGCAATAAAAAGCAAAAAAAAAGAAGTGATTAGTATCTCGACAATTTATAATATAATTATTATAATTCATACACCAAACCGAAGACTTACGCGAAATAATTAAACGTTTTAGGATAAAAATATTAACAAGAATTTTATTATACACTTAAACTAAATTGTTTTTAAGAAATAATTAATTGTAAGTAAGATATAAATTCACGAAAGGCGAATATACAATTAAATTATGTGATTTCAATTTCATTTGTTTCGTTAGATAAACAACTTGTCAATCATTCCATGTAATTATTCAAAAATTAATAAAATCAGATATATGTTTATTATATTATATATATATGATTTAGAATATCTGGTGAATATAATACAGAAGATTCATCATTGAATCTGTTTCATGATTAAATTTGCCGGATGGTTAATTCAAAATTCGATTTAAATAATTATTGCTTACACAAATTTCAATATTACATTGCAATCAGCTATTTTCATTACAATAATCGATAGAAGGTATAGTGAGTTATAAGCTAGCATTTACTCTTGCTGTATTCGGATAACAGCCAACAAAAGGATTAAATTTATATCTTCGATCGCATGAGAAATGAATTATTAAATAACATTTTCTTATTGATATTAACACGATTTGATTTTTCACGGTAAGAACAAAAATAAATTCAATATTTCTTTATTAATTTCATAAAATAGAAACAACCCTTTTTTTTCGTTCAAACAAACATTTATATTTATTGACATATATAAAATAAAAAATATAAATCTTTTTATACATTTTTAATCCATAACTTTTGTTAGTTATTTATTTGATATATATTTCTATTCAAATATTATTTAATTTAACGATAAGAAGAAAAGTTGATGAGAAGTATATTTTAAATAACCCGTAGACATCTGAATATTCCATCCACCCACCCATTCTTACATCATACCATCGAAAAACAAACAGAACTCATAAAGAGCTTATTAATTAATCTGTTAGCTAGGGGGATCTCCGATTGGTAAACTCGAATGCGTACAATTTATTTCGTTTCGAAAATAAAATGCTATGATTAAGGATTGAAAGTTTAGAAACAATTTTATTAATGAATGGTAAACGAACAAATCAAAAAAGTACAATATTATTTCGATTTTTCTTAAATCATTTTAAGCCAGGTGTACTGTAATTTTGTGTCTGCCAGTGTGGTTCTATTGTAATTTGTATTTTGTGATTTATATTTACTTCGAGATAAATGCAAATATTAAAACTATGATTTCGTCGTTACCTGTGCACGTGGTTAACGATTAAATCGTTATTATGTAATTGGGAAAAAAAGAAAAAATTGGTCAGGGAAGGGAATTTGAAATTTCGATTCGATATACGATCCATGATGTCGATATTACATTTGATCTGATGCCACATTTCATCCAATTAACGTGCGACTATAATTTACATCTTTACATTTCTCTCTCTCTCTCTCTCTCTCATTATACGTAACCTCTCCTATTTTCACTCTCCCAGATTCAACCTCTAACCAGCAAAACGGTGGACCACTACCACCATCACCATCACCATCACAACCACCACCACTACCACTAATACTACTACTACCAGTAGTAGTAGTAATTTCAATCCCTTCTATCATTTAAATTCAGTTCGATTCTAGTTTCTAGATTGAAGTATCGTGTTCGTTTAATAGAGACAACAACTGAACGACGTGCTATACGAACGTACTGAAAACAATGAAATAGATCAAAGAGAGATCGTTTATCGAGTATGTCGATATAATGTTTCTTTTCCTATGTTTAAATAAATACGAGTATAAAATAATTTCTGAATTATTTTTATGTTTTATTTATTTGATCCAATTAAAGAATATTATTATTTATTTATTTAAAAGAGAGAGAGAGAGAGAGGAAATAATCATTTCGTTAATTCTAAAAGGTTGAAGAATTTAAACTAGAGAGCACAAAAAACTTTAAATATAAAAATATTAGAATTATATTATATCGTAAATCTTAAAAGTATTGATATCTCTTAAAGTTTCTTAACTCTGAATTGGATATTTTATTTCATTGTTAAAAAAGAAAAAATCTTTTTCGTATAATTATATTATAAAAAATACTCATAATGTTTAATACAAATTGTTTATAAAAATAAATATACAATCACACACATTGATAATTAATTGATATATAATTGTTAATATTGCATTGTTCGTTGTATCAAATTTACGTGATCTAACCGTGATAAATGAGAAACATGCTAATGTGCTATAATGAAGAATTTAGAAACGGAACTACGCTAGATTGTACATGATTTTAACCGAAAAATTATACTAATTACATGGCAGAAAGTTCATGATAAAAGATCACGGCCATGTGATTATGTTAAACGTTGAAAAATAAAAAAAAATAAATAGGGGAGACAATTAAAAAGATGCGTTCAATCTGCGACGAGTTCTGCAAGATGCGGAAGTAAAAAGAGAGAGTGAAAGAGAGAGAAAAAGTTCGTGAAGAAATAAAAAGAAAAATTTAGAAGATCAAACGAACAAATTAAAACCAAGCGAGTAGATTGATCGAAGTTTCGGGTGGGAGAGGGGAGTGGGGAATGAGAGGAATGGTTAAAGTCGAGGAATGTAATTGTTGGCATTGTAAAATACCCCTACAAAGAATTTAACAATTTCCCTTTATTTCATTTATTTTGCTTTCATGTATCCATCGTATCGAATAAACAAGGAACCAAACAACAACTAACAACTGTTAAAACAACGATATTTAAAATAGCGATATTATTTTTAAAATGTCTGAGATTCGTAAAAAAGAAAAGAAAAAAATAAATTTCCTCGATAAAACGATCCATGCTACAAGAGAGAAAGAGAGAGAGAGAGAGAGAGAGAGAGAGAGAGAGAGAAAGAGCAAGCAAACGAGCTGAGGAATTTAAAACTTTTGCGAAGAAAATTGGGCGCGTGCTACCGCAAATTCCGATGCATGCATAAAATTACGGTTTCGTGTTTCGCGTTAAAGCGTAACATTTCGAGAGGGATGATGGTATAGTAGCTTCCCCTGCTTGCTACGTCCACGAATTAAATCCTTGAATTTTATTAACAGACATATATCGTTGTTCCTATGATA